>NW_023605767.1:0-18272 GCF_013339745.2 Dermacentor silvarum
CTATTGAAATGCATATCTAGCTTATGCATATGCCAAATGAATGTTAGTATTTCACAGTACTACTAGTAGTTCCTGACGTAATAGTTCAGCGGCAACCCACTAGGTGGACAGAGGTACTTATCTGAAAATGGTATCCTTAATTATATGGTTTCCTTTGTAGCAATTGCTACGATTGGGCTGATATCTCATTTCCCATTTAATTACCTCTCTCCACTTAGCGGGTTTCCAATGAACTGTTACGCCAAAACACTAGCATTAGATTCAAGTTGTTGAATTCGACTTCACCCTGCCATCTGCTAGTCACTTCATTAGCTCAGATGGTAGAGCGGCTGCCCCGGAAAAGCGGTGGTCTCAGGTTCGAGTACCGGAGCAGAATGCATTTTTCTTCAACTGCGAGGATTTTCTTTCGCGGAACCCGTATGGGTTTCCTTTGCAGCAATTGCTACGATTGGGAGGATGTCTCATTTTCTATTTAACTAGTAATTTTTTTATAAACTACAATTTGAAACATGGAGTCGCAACGTAAGCACATTTGTGGGTACAGAAAAGACAGGTCTGGTCCGAAGTAGTACTAAAGATGAAATGTGGAAGGCTTTGCAAGATACGTTGGGGAGAAGGCAATGGAACAACAGTGGACATGATGAAGCAGCCGAGACATTGTACATGAAATACTAGTAAGCAATACACATGCGCACTGCACGATTTCAAGTGCACCAGGAACTTAAAAGGATGCTTACATAATTAATACTACACCATTATTAATAATGTTGGTTGCTGATACTCTGAAAAAAAGAAAAAGAATACATAAATATTGACACATTTATTTACTGTCTGTACTGCACATCACAATCGCTATGATGGTAACAAAAAATCACGGAGGCATACTAAGTAATACACATAGTGCCGAACAAGGGAATATGTATTGAAGTAAAAGTGTTTCGGTTATCCCATGGAAGCCTTCTTTACAATCACCTGCTGTTCACAATGACCTAGTCAATGTGAACAAGGCACCCATGGGGGCGTCCAAACAAATTTTAATTTATTACATATTACCGTGGTCGTCACTGTGTTTGTTATCATTTACAGTGATTCCACTCCTGCGCCAACTGCGCCAAAGTGCGCCAATTGGGATTTACTGCGCCATCCTGATACAATCGACGAAAATTGCGCCTAACTGCGCCAAACAGTCTCGGATTTGACGACGTCTATCGCCAATTGCACCACCGGGGAATTAAAACGTTCAACGTGACGATAGGGCGAGCCTTAGTTGCAACCTTAGCTGCAAACAGGAGACGAGAAAGCTCTAGCGCGTACGTCCCAATTAAGGTCACTGGAACCTGGAAAGTACCGCAGCCCTTTTCTCTAACCAGCCGCCGCGCCGCCGATTGGTCAGTTGCCGTCAGGTGATCACTTTCCACTATAGATGGCGGATCTAAGCCGCGCCGGAGGAGATAAGCAGACAGACATCGCTCGCACACGCCGCGCGTACGAGTCATCAACGAGGTCAGATTTTGCATTTTGTATAATTTAGTGTATATGTAACTTTCGTAGACTTCAAACGAAAGGGAATGCCCGGGTGCTGCACGTTCGGGTGCAGCAACGGCCGGGAGTCCGGGAAAGCGCTTTTCGCGATACCAGTTAAGCGGAAAGAGCAACAGCAAGCGCCGTGCTATATCTGGCTGCACCGGATGAAGAGCGACAAGTTCACTCCCACTTGGTGAACTTGTTGATATCGCAAAGCTGAGAAGCTCCTTGCGGTATTTCATCGAACTCCCTAAATGCCATATAGTGATGGAAAAGCTTCTTCGCGCATTTGCTTTGAAGACTGCGGTTTGCCTTGCGTAAACAAAGCGAGGAGATGCTCAAAAATATGCAGAACCGAGCAAAATGTGGCTCGAAGAGCAACGGAATACGGGCGGCTGTGTCAAAAATAACAAAGTGTTGTGAGAAGATCGATCGACCTGTCAATGTTAAAAATTAAAATATAGATTTTCTCGTTTGTTGTTTAAAACAACACGAACATGACCTGGTTAATTCTGTTTTAGCATCCCTTTTCTTGTAGTGCAGTCAGGGACCGTTTATTTTCGTAGAAATAGATCTGTATGAAACATTTCGTGCGGGGTTAAATCAGTAGCTACGTTAGAAACCGATAATATCTACGCGTATAAACGATTTTGTGGCAGCGCTTGATACCTAGTCATCCGAAAAAAAAATCTTGTGTGACACACGAGCATCGGGATCGCTTTGCATTTAGAACGGGTGGCGCCCAGTTGAATGCTTCACTTTCCGAGTGCAGTAACCGACCGATTTTCCGGACTTCGTGGGGACTGAAAAATCTAGCAGTCCGAAAAACCGAAACAGTCCGAAAAACTCGCCCCCCCCCCCCCCCCCCCCCCCCCGAGAAAAAAAATTATGAGACTTGAGCGGCTTAAGAAAAATGTCGCACATTCGCCCAAAAGGCGGAGCATCGATTGCGATAGCAAATTAATAGACAGCGATACGAAGTAAGGATGTTAGTTTTATCGGCCGTATAAAGTTGTAAATATGCGCTTACTAACTAAATAAGCACGGTGTCACGCGCGCACAGGTTACACATAAACACATCTCGCTCGATGACCGCGGGCATAATGACCTTCGCGCTGTCTATTCTCTCGCTTTAGCGCGAACGTCGAAAAAAGAAAAAAAAAAAAGAAAACGGCGCATACGAAGCTAGTGGCACTCGTCGCACGCCCTTTGTACCCATCGCAGATCGCGGGCGCACACTTCGGCCACATAGCAGATCACTTTCAAGATACGGTGCCTGCGCGGCAGCTCCGTCGGCAGCTGCAAAAGCAGAATGCAACTCCCCACCGTCTCCGCCGCTTCTCCCCGTGCCCCGCGAGCGAACGAAGTCCGCGCGCGCCTCCGGCCGCCTTCCTCTCTCGCGTGCGTGAGAATAAATTGCGGTTGCTCGCTGACCCTCGCAAGCTTTCACTCGCACACAGCGTACGGACCGAAAAAAAAAAGCAAGTGCAGCTTTTTAGAACGTTTTGTCGGCCAAGGAAGAGCGGGCATGGCCTCGGAGACGAGGGGATAGCGTGCGTGTACTGATCTTGAAGGCTATACAGGAGGGCACTGGAAGCCAAGCCAGCGGAAAATCCAACATGGCGGCCTCCAAGATGGGGTAGCGTTACGGTGGCTGGATGGGTAGGTGTGCCGACCGAGCGTAGTTCACCACTTCTCCGCATCATGACGCAAAATTGGCGCTGCGGACAGTAGAACGGTTCAGCGGCGCGCAACGGCGGCTGCGCTGTGTAGACGAGCTGCGTGTCTGATAGTATCGCTTGCCTCGGATTGTATCTTTGAAGTGCGCGTTATAATACCATTCTAAGCAGTGTAGGCCAAGCCAGAATGAGGAACTTGTTGTTGTCGTCTAGTCAGAAAAAACGAAATGCTGAAGTAAATTTTCTAGCTTGGCAATCGGTCACATTTATTGATATAAACGGGGCGCTCCAGCCCATTCTATTAAAGACGTAAATGCATTTTTTCCATGCATAAAACAATACTGCAATGGTTTTATACGGTATGTGGAGCCGTGTTTACATGATATTTAGCGAGTTCTAATGTTTCAATTTCGAGAAATCCAGCTATTGTTTTATAGCTGCGTCAGTTACGGTATCTAAATTGGTGCGAGAAGAATTGTGTTGGTAAGTGCATATGGTTCACTGTTTCATTGTAATAAAATAAAGCAATATGTCTTGGACTAGATTCGTGAATATATTTAAAATACAAGAAAAGCTCTCGTAACTTGCGTCAGCAGACACACTAACATAAATTAGCTAGCGCCAGCAAGGCCGCAACGTTGGTCCACAACATCATAGCATTGTTCACAGCACACGCCTCATCTTCAGGTGCTTCCTCTTCACCCTGTTGCTTTCGCGCGCCATGTTCTTGCCCTTTACAAGAAAGTAAAGCCGTGTAATCGTATAGAACTTCACAACATTATTTGTTACCTCTTTCTTGTGCCGCTTACAGCCGATCAAATTCGGGGAATTCAGCTGCAGAAAGGATGCAAAGTCGGCGATACACTGTTCCTTCGTAACTCATTTAAACTGAAGCACAGCTTGAAGGCGTCTTCGAGCGATGCTACCAGTTTTTTTAGTGCATCAGAAGGGAGCAACAGCCCTGACCTACTCATTCTGTTGAATTCAGTAATGTCCCTGAGCAATCGGAACACTTGGTTCTTTGCAGGAACTTCCTTGCTACATAGCCTGCTATATAGAATATCAGCCTAGAGTCACTTTTCTTTTCCCTGTAGCAGCGCAGCGGTGCTCGATGTCGCAGGCGCTGAGCACCTCATGTGCGGCTTACAAATTTCAACGTTGAGGAGCTCAACGACATACGCTTTTCGGTGTACCGCTTGCTCATTAACGTCGCCGATACAATCTAGCCACAGTACCGATACTGAGCAAGCTTCTGAGCAGCTCGGGGCAAACATTTCCGCTGTCAGACAGCGGAAAAATTCCGCTGTCTTTCTCACAAATTTAGAGCCCGACTTGCAGTTTGGAGCGAAGCAGTAGGTCTCCTTGGTGGTCTTCTTTGGTGGAGAAACGCCGCCGCTAATCTTGCCGGTCATTTTTCCTACCTGGAACATTCCACATCGCTTAGGAACTTACAAACCGTACGAGAGATGCGGAGCTCTTCACCTTTGAAACTGACACGAACAGACGACATACAACTATTCCAATACGGGCTTTGTTTTTTTTTTTTTTTTTTTTTTTTTTTTTTTTTTTTTGCTCGCCGCCAGTCCGCCAGCCCCCTGTAGCAGACGACGCGCGCTGCGGAACCGTTCTACTGACCGCAGCGCCAATTTTGCGCCATGACGCGGAGAAGCGGTGAACTACGCTCCAGAGGCGCCGGTCGGCACACCTACCCATCTAGCCACCGTAGTAGCGTGGCTCGGAGCGAGCGATTTCGTCCGGAAAATCGAACACTGGCTCCGAGATACGTCCGAAAAATCGCTCGCGAAAATGCATTAGTGCTATGGGAATCCTGCCGGTACATCTATGAAGTCCGGAATATCCAACAAGTCCGAATTCTTGGAGTCCGAAAAATCCGTCGGCTACTGTACCTGTAATTTACATCGTATCTAGCTAAACGAAATGCGGTTTTGTTTGTGGATTTCACAGGGCCCACTGCGGCAGCCATCGTGCTGTTCTTCACTGTAGCAAGCCTAGGAACCTACTTGCTAGAAAACCCGAGGAAGAGCTGCTCGTCTTTTCCACGCAGTGTTCCCGGCGCTCGCTCCGGCGGTTGCGGTACTTTCAATGTTCCAGGTTCCAGTGACTTTAGCAGTGCCACGCACGGCGCCGACGCGGCGTCTGCCTTGCAAGGCGGCTCGACGGCAAAGTGCGGTTTCTGCCGAGGCTCGCGGCTTCAAGGTTAATTGGCGATTCATCGGCGGACGTTATCTACTCCGGAAACGCAGCTAGTAGCTTGTTTGAAGCGCAGCATGACGTGGTTATAATAACTGCGTGCCGCCAATGTGTCCATCATTTCTGTTTCTGGATATTACCGATGACATCTGGGAAAACTAGCAATATACGAAATGATATCAATTTGTGTCTGTGTGTGTCGCATGCACACAAGTGCATTTTTTTCTCCACGAGATCTGCAATAGATGGAAATGTTTACGAAGCTTCTTGTGAGAACATAAGAATTATTCAGGTAATTGAATATAAATTGCAACTCGCTTTTTCGAAATACTTCAGGATGTGAAAAATCAGCTGCTCCAAGCTGCTCCAAAATGCCAAATTGCCTGCTCCAAAGTGCTCCAAAATGAAATTTCTGATGCTCCAAAAATTGCTCCAAATCATAAGTCCGCAGTAGCATCACTGCATTTATTGTCCCTTAAAGACCCCTTTCAGGGTATTACATAAGGGGGGGGGGGGGTCAGCACTGTCTCTTGAGTGCGAATGTCTCTGTGTGAATAAAGCCTGTGAAGAGTTTTATACGGGTTCCGTTATCACACACTTCTGTTGAGCAGCGTACAGAAAGGAATTACATAATACAGCACCTCAATAGAACAGTTTGTTATTAATTACATGAAATGTGACACAAGCAGATCAACTTACAGTCGCAACATTCACAAGTTATGCACTAAGTAACGGGTGAAGAAATAAGAAATGTTTTTAAATGTATGGGGAAGCAGTACATGTTATGTCCATTTCATATATTTACAATTACAGCTTTTGAACAATTACGGAAATGACATGTTTACCAGCAGGAAGATAGTCTTGTAGTTTAAAAGGACTGGCAACTGCCCAGATTGTGTTGCGAGGCGTTGGTGGAAATCAAGTGACCATCATTTATAGTAATACATAGAATCCAATATGCTGTGCATTTTTATGTAAGAATTATAATTTTATAATGGCAAAGAAAGTATCAAGAAGCAGTAACTGGTGTGACCTTGCGGTGATATCTCGGTACTTGTTTCATGCATTGAATCACAACAGTAACTGGAACGCCAATGCACTTCTCTGCAAAGTTCGGGAATTGATATCTTAAAATTGGTGTCATACAGAGAACTTGATCCAAGTGGCCTTGCGAACTCCACGGCTAAAATTTGTAAACTGCAATATAGGCCACAAGCTCGGTAGTTAAACATTTAATTACTGAAATTTTGTTCATTAGTCGATAATGCAATTTCATTTTTTTTTTGTAAGTAATGTCCGCCTCTTCGAGTAGACCAGCTCATGAACTAGAATTGTGCTATCTGCCACAAGCAACCTTTAAAATTTTTCAAAAGTGCTCGCTGGAACACTCGGTATGTCTGTTGGGGACATAACAGCAAGTTCATTTTTACAAACGAACCCTTAGATGTCAGAAATGCATAAGCATCATGAACACTTTACCTTGTTTAAAATGAGCATGTCTAGAAAGCATATTTCAGAAATTGCTTGGTTGTTTAATCTAATGCTACACTTACCATTTCCTTTCTAGTGCATTCGACCTGCTTACTCATGTGCGGAATTTTACACAGACGCTTCCAAATCTTCTGCTGGTGTTGCTTACGCAGCCCTGGGACCGTCTTTTTCAACATCTGGTGCACTAAATCCGCATACAAGTATTTTTACAGCAGAAGCATACGCAATCCTCTCGGCAGTTAAGCACATAAAGCTCATGAATGTTACCAAAGCAATTGTGTTCACAGACTCATTGAGCGTCGTTAGAGCTCTAATGCGTCTACGAAAACAGAAGAATTCAGTTTTTAACGAACTCTACAGCTGGTTATGATCAACTTACAAGGGCAATCAAGTGATCATAGTGTGCTGGGTACCTGGCCATAGAGGCATAAAAGGCAACGTAGCTGCAGACGAAAGTGCCACGTCAGTAATTTTTAAATATACAGACACAAACATAGCTATTCCTCCCACAGACCTAAAGCCTTTCTTGCGCCATCACTTGCGGAGATGCTGGCAAAGGCAGTGGGACAACGAAGTGTCAAACAAGCTACATATGATCAAACCAAGAATAGGGAAATGGATGTCCGAAAAAACGGCAAGACACAAAGAAGTGCTTCTCTGCAGGTTAAGAATAGGTCATACCTATGGCACACACTCTTACCTCCTTTCTGGAAGTGATCCTCCAAAATGTGATAGGTGTGGAGACATTCTTACAGTTCTCCATGTTCTTGTAGAGTGCCCGGAAATAGAATCCCAGCGCAAAAAGCACTTTTATCCCGCATATCGTGAGCACATCCCTCTTCATCCAGCATTCTTTCTTAGCCATGAGCCGCTTTTTGATTTTAATGCAGTCCTAAAATTTTTAGCAGATGTAAACACTTTACAAATCATCTGGCCAGGGTATCTGTAGCGCAGCCTCGTCTTGCAGGCTGCAGCTGCAGTGCAAAAAGGTTGTACAGCACGTGCCTCTCAGCCCTTGATTTCAAGGAACCCCTTGAGGCACTAGTGCTATTGTATACGTCTTAGTATATCATCAACCCGTATCGGAATTTTTATAGTCATAACTTTAATCATTAGTCATTGTCATTATTTTAATACCAATATATTTTATGCAATTTACAGCGACTTGATTTTTAGGCCTTTTTACAGCCACACTATATCAACCATCTATAACCCATATGCCACTCTATCTATAGTACATTGAAAAACCATCACCATTTGTCATGGCGCTCTTTGGCCATATCTGGCCCTTGCACCAATAAAAGCCATATATTATTATTATTGCATTCAACCTGCTGAACTCCAGCAACCCTATCGCCACTGGCTTCAACGCTCCACTGCGGCCATCAACAATAGCTTTCCAGAGAGAGACCATGGAGGACGCTAGCTTAGAACTCATGCAGCTGCGCTTGGCCAATGAAAGGCTCGTTACCCAAGATGGCAGGCGAATGTCTGTGATTGCACTCGCATTCACACTCAAGAGTGTCTCCCAGCTGGCAGAAAAGCTCCTCGATGCTGACCTGTGCAAGTAAGTGCATAGGTAGATGTAGTGCACAGGTGCCAAGATAAGGTGATTAAAAAGGCAAAAGTTTGTCATGAGGTAAAATAATGAGCAATAATCTCAAGACAAAGTAAACATTTCAAGCTGTCTTATGGTATGTTAAGGGTGCTCCTTGTACTGTTTTCATGAAGGTGGAGGCTGCTTAACACGTGTTAGTTTAACACGCACAACCGTCAATCTACCATGATTAATGAAGTCAAAATGTTCAATGAACTTTTAAAGCATGAGGGCCAGACCCAGCGAAAGACATGCAGGAGAGGATATTGAATACACATTACTAGTCTGTGTACCAGGGCACACCACGTTTAGCCATGTGACAGCCTCATAATGTGTATAACAATTTTCATTATTCTTTATATTTATAAAATTAATAAATAGTGGTCTCACAACAACACTTAAGTTTAATTTGCATCCTCACAACTAAACAATTTCAGGTGGCAATATGGGCGGGCCATTAAGCTACGCATTGAACCAAAACTAATGACATCTAGTGATGCCTTGAAGCAGTGATATAATAACCCAAGGAATATGCTTTTCCAAATGACATGCATTGCTGTGAAAGGCAGTTTATTGAAAACCTGTTGCACGATTTTCCTTATTGTGGTTCCTGGCAAACCTAATGCAAGAAATAGGTGTGCAACGTATCACTACAAAATGTTTATTTTCAAGAGAGGTATGCTTTTTTGCCTATGGGAGAATTGCAAAAAAAAGAAATAGGTTTTGAGGAAATAATCAAAAACAAATCAAATAACTGCATCACAGACAAAAGACATTCAGGAGCGCTAAAATCACCCATATCGGTAATGTGGCTTGCCCTGACTCTTGTTCTTGCCGGATTTTGCTTGTGTGGCATTCCATATTGTTTAATCTAGCTTGTTTTGCAAGCTCAGTATGGTGATACTGGGTCCACCACACAGCGACGTCTGTGTGTTATTTACCAGAAAACAATTGTTTTCCTCCACGCTACGACTACCAGTATGAAAGAGAAAGACAGCATTGTTAACTCAGCTAAACAAGACAATCGTCTTCTCATTTTACATCCCCAAAGCAGTGCTATGAGCAAAGTAGGACTACCACTACAATATTTATTTGTCATTACTTATATTTTCTACTCATAGTAGAGCTCGCTGCCATTGTTATACCTGCTAGTATAACAGTAGCAGCAGTAGTATTGGTAGTACTTATATATTTCATGCAGTCATACAGTAACTGATTTTGGGTCCATTTACAGCCATGTTTACATTTATCATTAGAATTTCATAGCTTCATTGCAACTGATAACCACCTCATTGGTGCCGTTTGTCACCATGCACCCCTTGTGGCACAAAAACACAGCATAATGCACCTGCTGCTACTCCTCTTGACCAGTGCTCTGTGACCTGTTTTTGCCGTTGCGCCAATATTTTTTTTTTTTTACACGGGAAACATTTGACAAATTCTGTCATAGCCGCTCATAACAAACGGTAGACAGCATCAAATTTTATTCCATATATACCAAGCATTTTATTGTAATTCACGTTGACTACTCTCGTTTCTTAGTATGATATCCGACATCATGTTTTAAGGTATAATCTTAAAAAAAACGTGCTGGGTGCTAAAGGGAATCGTAAGAAAAGTGGCAGTAACAATTACTCCATATTGCCATTAGAGAAGAAAATGTCCATAACAAGGAAATATAAGGAGCACACTTAAAAACTAGCCAGTCATATTTGCCTGATGCATAGATAATCAGAAGAAAAACATCACTCGCATGGAGCCTGCTATTATGTAATGAACATATTCATTTTGTAATGTCTTCAAATGTTAATTGTTTTCTTTGCTTTGTTGTGAGGAAAGCCCAAGATTAAAAAAAAAAGAAATGCTTCACATGCACATTATTTGCCAGTCGCACTTAAAAAAAGCACAAGGAAATACAGACAAGGGAAACTGTTTGTACAAGATCAGGAAGTGCTACTTTGCCCAGGTGCCTGCTCAACATACAGCAGAACTGTAATCAAAATGCCAGAAGAAATGAAAGAATAAATGCCTTCGTGGTGGTGAAGATGTAGTTTGGCAGCACCTAGGCAAGTGGCATTTCAGTATATCCATTGTTGAAAAAATTTAAAGAACAAATTGACACATACGTTTGGCGGCTCAATAAGCTCCCCCATAATTCCCAACCATTCTTTTCCCAACTGGTTTTCAGTGTTGGGTATAAAGCAGCAAGGTACTAACTTGCCTGTTGTTTGCAGGTACATCTGCACGAGAAACCTGAACCAGGACCCCCTGGAAATGTACTTTAGTTGCATAAGGCAGCGAGGTGGCTGGAATAACAACCTTTCAGCGGTGCAATTCCGGCACGCCTACAGGCAGACCATAGTAAATGCAGCTGTTCTTGGTTCGAAGAATGCCAACGTAACTGCACAGACTGAAGGGATATGCCTTTCAAGAAGCCAGGGGCAGCCCAGCAGCGATTTGGGTGACATCTATGAAGAGCAGTCAGCTACACTGGTGGATGCTCTGCTCGAGCACGACTACTTCGCTCGGAGCGAATATGCCAGTGAAGTCGTCCGCTACATCGGTGGCTTTGTGGTTAGGGCAACCAGCAAGCATCTTCACTGCGCGGAATGCGCAGCAATGCTCACCAATGACACTGTGACTAGCTTGCTAACATACATAAAGGGCAATGGTGGTCTTATAGAACCATCACGCTTTGTGCATGCAGCAATGTGTGCAGCAGAGACAGTGCTACGCCAAGGCAACACGACAGGAGACAACATCCACAAGATAACTCTTAGGGCCTTCCAACAATTCGTGAAGCAATATGAAGTCATGCTTCACAATTGTACACACTACTCTGAAGACCCGCAGCATGTGATAAGCCTCACAAAAGTGCTGCAGAAAAAGTATGTCACTCTCCGAATGAAAGAAATTGGTAGATGCCGCACTGAGCAGGAGCGCAGTGCATACATCAGGCACGTGCTCACAAAGCGTGTGCTATTTGCTCACCAGTATTTGACCTAGCGAGTCACTTTGAGTAGAAAGATTCTACATTGCACACAAAAAATCATACAATCTTTTTGTGACACGACAGCTCCAGCAAAGACAGCTAGAGCTGCAGTTTTCCTGTTGTTCTGATACTGAACTTTTGTGACGAGACAGCTCATGCAAAGACAGCAAGAGTTGTTGCTGATGTGTAGGTACGATACCGGCTTCTGGTGATGACACAGCTTTCTGCAAAGACTGCAACAGATGACTCTCTTGTGTAGTTACTAGGATGTCTGCAAGTGTTGTGACGAGACAGCTCGTGCAAAGACTAGCAAGAGTTGTTGCTGTTGTGTAGGTACGATACCCGGCTTCTGTGGGATGAGACACGCTTCGGCGAAGAAAACTGAACCAGATGACTCTCTTGTGTAGTTACAGGTCTGAAAGTGTTGTGACGAGACAGCTCGTGGGCAAAGACAGCAAGAAGTTTGTTGCTGTTGTGTAGGTACGATACCCGCTGTCTGTGATGGCACAGCTTTCTGCGAAGACTGCAACAGATTACTCTCTTGTGTAGTTACGGTCTGCAAGTGTTGTGACGAGCCAGCTTGTGCCAATGACAGCAATATTTGTTGCTGTTGTGTAGTACGCTACCCTGCTTCAGAGAGCTCGTGCAAAGACAGCAAGAGTTGTTGCTGTTGTGTAGGTACGATACCTGGCTTCTGTGATGACACAGCTTCTGCGAAGACAGCAAGATTTGTTGCTTTTGTGTACTTACATGACACTAGCGTCATGCAGTTGACCCAGTGGCTGCAGCATGTGGCGATTACAAAAATTATGCGGGGGGGGGGCGCAAGAGATGTTGAGCCCCACCACTCTCATCTCGTGGTTCCCCCTGGGATACGCTGGGGCTTTGGCAATGCCTTAACCCCAGTAGGCTAAAGAGAGTGGAGAGCAATAGTTAAATAGATACTAGAGCCTTTATGTTGTTGGGATGCCACATGGCGCAGGCAAGTACAATTTCCATGTATAGAAAATTTTATAATGCGAGAAAAATGGTTTGTGCAATATACGCACTGTTCTAGATGAAAAAAAGCGAAGTATGAGGTTATATGGATGAGGAGCTGCTTTAAGCATTCTTGCATGGCAAAACAATTTGAATAAGTTACCACATGAATCTCATGTAGTCCCATTTACGGACACTGAACCGAGGCAGTCTAGCTGCTAGAGCCCCACAGCAAATTTAATAAAAGCAAGAGTAATTATACATTACTGATTTTGGTAATACCTACTTCCATCCTCTTTACTTCACCACTTTGAG
Organism: Dermacentor silvarum; assembly: GCF_013339745.2. NCBI lineage: Eukaryota > Metazoa > Arthropoda > Arachnida > Ixodida > Ixodidae > Dermacentor > Dermacentor silvarum. The sequence continues at coordinate 12,788 of NW_023605767.1, forward strand.
GGTAACAATGTGTTATTTTCAAGTACCGATGATGCAAGCTGCGCTAGGCCACTCGCAACAACAAATGCAATTCTTACGAGATAACACGACGGCTTATTGGCACAAGGCGGAACAGTACAGCATTAAACAACACAGTAAACAAGATCACCGAATGACAGAATCGAATCGTTCAGCAATTCCCTTTTGTTTAGCAGTAGTGATGCAACACGAAGTCGTGCGTAGTATCTCTGAGTCACAAAGCTAGATCAGGTCCAACAAAAGTCTCTGCAAGTTGGCAATACTTTTCGGATACCCTTTACTACACTAGTTTGGTTAAATCAAAACGGTGGATTTTCCTTTCTCATGTTCGAACATTTGCCGCTGGACCATCCTCCCTAGTTGCTCAAATGATTCACCTTTCTTGTTCGGGATGCCCATCAAGCACGTCGAAAAGGCCAGCGCCTCAAAACTATAAGAGCCTACGCACACTACATAAAAAGCGCATTGTGCAAACTACGATACCGGTTTTAGGCTATGCAGAACACAATAACTTCCTAACGTCTTTGGCTCGCTACGGTCGAGTTCTGTGGGTCACTGAGTGCTTCGTTTTAGAAACAAATTAATCGCAAAAAGAACCGCTTCAGCTGTTTATGTGCGCTGTCCCTGCAGCCGAGGCAAGGTGCCCACAATGTTACAGCAGTGATGCAATGCCCCGCGCATGGACTGCCGACGAAGAATGCGCTTTCTACCACGCAAAAAAAAAAAACGTCCCTTTTCGACGGTCGTAACATCTCCATTTCTACCATTAACTCGCGCACAATCGCTTGCAGAGTACATTACCGTGACGTTAGCATAGTCGTAGCAACGGAATTATACAAACCCTAAAACCGCTACACCACAACGTCACCGCTCGCAGAGGCTGAGGCAGGCAGGCAGCGACAAAAGAACGGCATGAAAGTGAGAAAATCTTGAGGGCATGAAGAACGATAAACGAAAACGAAACTAACCTCCAAAATACAATCCGTAGAACCATTCGCAAGCCACCAATTTCCAATCCGAATCCACAATATACCGGCATTCCCATGCATACCACTAGAGTGTACTAGAATATGGTCGAGTGGGACGAGCGGCTGGAGCGGCGCATGCTTTGCAGCGAGACGCCCGACGTGGAAAAATACTGGGGCGGCGCTGCGGTCGAAGTGGATTGGGCCGCATCAAGGTCGCGCCGTTGGAAACTGCTGGCGATACAGCTCGGCAGGGTCATTCGTGCTACTTCGCGCGCTGATATTTGCGTTCAGACGGCTCAAATGGTGTTCATAATTACATATGACATGTATTTATGGCTTAAGAATTCCTTTACTTTCTCTTCTTTATTTCATTTATTTTTTAATGCCGCTCGGTGATGCGTGTGCATTGCGGCCGCAGTGTCGGCTTTCATTCTACTATACTACGGTTCCTTTGGAGAAAAAATATTTTTCTCGTTCTTGAAGCAGCATGTATCTGTCGTGTGCATTGTTGCGCATATAGTTTTGTATCAGTAGTTCTTGGGAAACGCAGACGAAGCAACATATGTAACCAAGCTTCCTACTTGCCGCTTCAAACAAGCAAAGCACATCTGCCCCATCCGGCGCCTTGTACTTAAATTTACGAGAAGCATGGGTATAGATTAAAAAAAAAGTAAACTGCAGTGCAACATTCCATTCAAGTTTCCGCCTTTCTCGCGCAACAGAATGCGAAGTAATTGGTACGGGGTCATTTATTGCAGTCGGACCTCGAGCGCCGAAAACGGTTTTAGTTACCCATTCTATATGCTAATCTTTGGCCGTAAGCCATACGTAGATTTTTTATTTCAGTCGATACTTCAAAAAAGAAAAAAAAAGAAAGCCAGCGCGGTAGCCTAATTAGTGCCTATATGGTGGATACGGCGTTGCGCTGCTAATTCTGGAGCTCTCGGGTTCAATCCAGGTCGCGGAATTCTATGGGAACGAAATGGAAAAAGACTCGTGTACTTTTATTTAGGTGCGCGTTAAAGAACCCCAGGTGGTGAAAACTAAACTGGGTGCCTCATAATCATATCGTGGTTTTGCCACGTAAAACTCAAGAATTTGCTTATATTAAAAAATAAAAAGGAAAAAGCAGGTGGCTGCGTTCTTCGGCTTATTTCTGGGGGTGTAAACAACATAAATTATTCTCGAGTCTGATTTCCGAGAAAAACATATTACGCTTATCCTATATTTCATGCGTCCCCGCAGGGGCGTCTGCGCAAGCAGGCGTTTGGTGAGTTGCGCCACCACGTACCCGAGCACATGGGGGTTGGACCCTCCCGCGTGTATCCGTGCGCGGCTTAGCCGTGTCTGGGGAAAGGGGGATCCTGGGGGTTGAGCCGATGCCGGGTGTTTTGGACCTTTAAGGCCCCCCGGCGGAGGCAACACACCTCTTCGGCCTCTGCTTCACATAGACGGCACCCCTGGGCTGACCCACCCAGGGGAAATCGGCAGTTGCCTTTTCCTGTCCTCTTCTTAAATCTTCGTCTTTCTCTCTCACTTTCAATCTATCCTGTCTTCTTTTCACTTCCTTTTACTTCCGTTTTCCCAGGCAGCTAGGGTTAACCTTGTGTGGGTAGCCAACCTTGGATATTCCATATTTGGTTATAGTAGTGGCGTACAGCTGGCGTTTGCAGGACCAATCTTTTCCAGGTATTGCAGCGTCCCCTAGTTGGGCTCCATGGTGGGTGGCTGGCGCTGCTGCCGAACATTCACCTATACTTATGGCAAGTTCTTTCCCCCCACTCACTGAATCGCCGTCTGAAACGAGGGCGCACCGAAGATGTTTTCCAGTTTTTTGGACGTCAAACACAGAACTTTCCCCGATTTCATGTGATCCGCTCAGAAAAAACAGACAAATCAGTACGAACAATCTCACCTTTCCTTGTGTCAAAGACTCTGACTGATATTTTTGGACCCGGCTATAAAGCATCCAGGATGGCAAGCGGGGATCTCCTCTTGGAGCTCCGTGATATGAAACAATACGAGAAACTACCCAACCTAGTGGCATTTGGAGAAGCTCAATTAACAGTAACCCCGCACCGTACCATGAATACCACCCGTGGCGTTGTATCAGATGATGATCTGTTGCAGCTGAGTGAAGCTGAACTCCTGGAGGGCTTCAGTGACCAGAACGTAATCAATGTTAAACGGATCAAGATGAGGCGCGACGGCAAGGAAATCCAGACCAAGCATCTGATACTTACTTTTAACTCGAGTGTGCTGCCCGAAACCATCGAGGCCGGATACATCAAGCTTCGTGTTAGGCCATACGTGCCAAACCCTCTACGATGTTTTAAATGCCAGCGGTTCGGCCATAGTTCACAGAACTGTCGAGGCCGCCAAACTTGTGCAAAATGCAGTGCTTCTGAACACTCCTCCGAGTCTTGTGAAAGCTCTCTACATTGTGTTAACTGTGATGGGGAGCACGCCGCCTACTCGCGGTCGTGCCCAACCTGGAAAAAAGAAAAGGAAATAGTAACTATTAAAGTAAAGGAAAACATAACTTTCAAGGAGGCACGCAGGCGGGTATTGCACCTGCCAAAAACCAGCTTTGCCGAAGTGGCGCGTCAGGGGGCAGCGCCACAACGGCTCCCGGCGGCTGTCTGGCACACGCGTAGTGGGCCGGCGGTGACGCCATCCGCCCCCTCGGCGGCTGCAGCTAGCGCTGCTCCGCCATCTCAGAACAAGGGGCCATCGACCTCCGGGCTGGTGGCCTCCAAGGTCTCGTCCCTCGAGACGAGGCCTTCACGTCAAACTAACCGCTCGCAAGAGCGCGTGTCCAGCGCCTCGCAAGAGGAGATGGACACAACACCAAGCGTGAGGGCGCAGCCAGCGCCTAAGGAGCGGCGCGATTCCATCGACCGCTCCAAAAAAGAAAAATCTCGTGTCACGGCTCCTGGAAAGGGCCCGTGAGCTAACTTTGTATTCTTGAACGCACAGCACAAAAACACATTCAAAATGGACTCACAAATTTTACAGTGGAATGTGAGAGGACTTCTCCGCAACCTCGACGATATTAGGGAACTTCTTAAAAAATATAACCCAAAAGTGCTGTGTGTTCAGGAAACACATCTAAAACCCACACAAACAAACTTCCTCAGACAATATGCTATCTTCCGTAAAGACCGTGACGTTGCTGTTGCCTCCTCTGGAGGTGTAGCAATAATTGTGGATAAATCTGTTGCTTGCCAGAATCTCTCTCTTCAGACACCACTTGAGGCGGTGTCCGTGCGAGCGATACTCTTCAACAAGTTGGTAACCATCTGTTCTATCTACATACCGCCAGACTACAAACTCAGCAAAACGGAATTTTATATGCTAACTGACCAGCTCCCGGAACCATACATTATTGCCGGTGATTTTAATGATCACAGCACTTTGTGGGGAGACTCCCGGCTGTGACGCCAGGGGTCGGCTTATAGAGAACTTTCTAATAACCTCTGGTGCATGTCTGTTTAACAAAAAGAGCCCACATATTACAACATCTACCATAATTCATTTTCTTCCATAGATTTAGCGATTGGCTCTGCTACCCTTCTTCCCTATATAGGAATGGAATGTCGTTAAAAATACATTCGGGAGCGACCACTTTCCTGTGACACTGACTCTGATAGAGGAGCATGACAGTCCTCCCCACGCCCCCCGTTGGAAAATAAAATCAGCTGACTGGAAAGGTTTTAAAGAGTCAACCTACTTATCACCAGATTTTATCAACGATTTTAGTATTGACGACGCAGTAGCATATCTTACTGGTTTTATACTCCACGCAGCTGAAAAATTCATTCCACAAACAAAAGGCCTCTCATGTAAAAGACGGGTTCCCTGGTGGAATGAGGAGTGCAGACTGGCACGAAAGAAACAGAACAAAGCGTGGGGCGCATTGCGTCGCGCCCCGACTACGGAAAATCTTATCGAATTTAAACTGGCAAAATCGCAGGGAAGGCGTACGCGGCGACAGGCAAGGAGGACTAGCTGGGAGAGGTTTCTCTCTAGTATAACATCCTATACCCAAGAGAGTAAAGTATGGAATGGCCTAAGAAAGCTAAAGGGGCAGCAAATCCACCCATTACCTTTAGTTGACGACCATGGGAATACCTTGGAAGACCAGGCCAACACTCTGGGCGAACACTTCGAACGTGTATCAAGCTCCATACATTACTCAAAATCATTCCTTAAATACAAACAAATAGCAGAACTTAAGTCACTGGATCGCAAATGCAGACCGAATGAACAATACAACCGTCCATTTAATATAGCCGAGCTGAGAGCTGCCTTGAGCGTATGCAGCAGCTCCGCACCGGGACCTGACAGAATCATGTATGACATGATTAAAAACTTACACACTGACACACAGATGACACTTCTGGGACTTTTCAACTCTATCTGGGCTGCCGGATACCTGCCTTCCTCATGGAAGGAAGCTATTGTTATTCCAGTTTTGAAAGCTGCGGCAAAGCCCC
>NW_023605768.1:0-39999 GCF_013339745.2 Dermacentor silvarum
TTTCAAGGCACGAGGTTTTTCGCACTGATCAACTCCATTTTGTAAATGGAGTGATATCAGGCTTGTTACTCCATCATTACGGGAAGGAGGTGAAATCATGGTTTTATGTTCTTTTAATCCATGGTGATGGAGTAAGTATACTGGGCGATGGAGTTTTAAAAGGTGAGGTGTTAAACCATAAAAACCTCCATTCAGGCTTATTTGTGTTTACAGTGTACGCACCCTAGCAGGAGCAGAGAGTAAATAGAAAATGCCAGTCATATCTCTTCTCTCACTGGCTGCTGCGCTGGCGTCGTTGCGCTCCGCAAACTATAGTAACGTCAAAGACTAGGCTGAATTGTTGTGCTTCATACAAAATTTGACAGTATGAGTTTGGATAAGGATGAAAGAAGACCAACACCCGTATTATAGAACATCCCTCCGTCAATACTCCACCTCGACTGATGAGAACGATAGCAGCGCCGCCCCTTGACAGATGTGGTCACTGGGCTTCAATGAAAGTCCGCGGCGATTGTTGTGAGCGCAGCCTCTTCTTCAGTTCAGTCTAGGTGTGGCGCTGCATTCAACTCGATGAAGCTGTACTACAGGTCAGTTAGGCCGATTGACATTGGGGGCCCATGGTAAACCACAATTCAGGCAGCACAAGGTAATATGGAATCGGCCTCTATTTAAGTCAGAGAAGTGCAGAGCAAGATTACCTTTGAAGAAATGCTAAGGAGCATGAATAAAAAGAAATGGCCGGCCAAAGTGCACAAATGCCTGTACCTCAAAAGTGTGGACACGGAATGTAAGAAGAGGTCAAGAGAGGCGGCCAGCAAGTACAAGGTAATTAAAAGTGTAACTAGATAACTAGGAGTCACCAAAAAGAAAGTGAGACAAACCCTAGACTTTAGATGGGATTTAAAGGATGGAAACAAAAACGATCCTGGGGATTTACAAGAATGGTAAGAAAGACATTGGAAATGAAAATTAAGTAGTGATCTCGCGGGGAATGCGAGAGAAATGCGTGAGCATTACGTCACACCTCTGATCCACGATTTAGACCGTGTTCACCACATTGCAAAGTGTTCTTCCGAAGCAAACCACCTTCAGTTGAACTATGTTTACGAGTGTCCGTCAAATGAAAGCCGCAAACTTATCGCATGAGCCGTATGGGGGCGGTGCATTGTCATTTTTGAACAGAACACCTTCAGACAGCAATCCACGGCGTTTCGATTGGATAGCAGACCGAATATGTTTTTAGGAGGTCAGAGTGTGATTCACGAGTGATAGTGCTCCTTCCCGACTTGTAGTGCTCTAAGATGACGCCTTTTTCGTCCCAAAAGAGGGTCAGCATAACGTTCCCTGTTGATAGCTGTGTTCGGAACTTCTTTGGTTTGGGTGATGAGGAATGGCCCCTTTTTATACTCACTCTCTTCGTTTCTGGTTGGTGTTAGTGGTGTCAGGCTTAGTCTCTGGTGACGATTCTTGTAAAGAACGCCTGCCTTTTCCTTCAACGCGCCGCAGAAGTTGTTCACACGCATCGACACGTCGCTGTTTCAATTCAGGAGTCAGTTACCGGGACACCCATCTTACAGACACTTTATGAAATCCGAGCACATCATGCACAATGTGGTATACTGAACCATGACTGATGTTTACACTTGCTGCGATGTTATCCAGCCTCACTGTTATCTAGCGTCACGGTAGCTTCAACGGCTGCAATGTTTTCTCGAGTCACAACGGGGTGTGTCTGACCCAGGCGAGGAACATAGGCTACGGACCGTTTAGAAATTGAATTCATTCGTAGACTTGCCGCTGTGACACAAGCATCACCATACTGGACCTGCATGCTTTGATGAATTTCGATAGGCTTCACGCCTTCACATTCCGAAATGTAATAACAGAACACTGTCCCTGCCTGGTGCAAGTAGATAATGGGGCAGCCATTTTTAAACTGTTCTTGTGGTTTTCAACTTGGTGAACATCCAGCGCACTGTTACGAACCTGTCTGCCAACGTACGGGCTACTAGCGCTATCTCTCCCTTTCATATATATATACAGTGAGAGGTGGCGCTGACTAACGCTCCCAAGGTTTGTTTTAGTAGGTAAACATAAATACCCCAGAAAATGTATGGGATAACGGCGCCGGGGTAGCTCAGTTGGTAAGAGAATAGCACGCGTAATGCGAAGACGTAGGTCGATATCCCACCCGCGGCCAGTTGTTGTTTCATCCACTTTCATTCTCAGTAATTTATAATTTCATCAAGTTAATTAATCAGGACAAGTAATTTCCCCTATACTCTCATTGGTGTCTTTGTTGGGCTCTTTTGATATCTATATATATTATATATATATATAAAGATATACATATATATCAAAGAAGTAGTTCAGCGTCCCGTGTTTAATAAATTGAAATAAGTGCAAGCGCACGTCAGAAGCAACAACAAAGGTGTAATTTCGACGTTACGCCCGCGTTGGACATTATATATATTATATATATATATATATATATATATATATATATATATATATAGATACATGCTATTCTAAGCTGCCCCATTTCCTCTATCACATTCCCAGCTTCCCCCAATTCAAACGCCTGCACATTTTTCCACTGTGGCACTGCGAATTCTAAACACTGAACATCGACGCAGATGGCCTAAGGAAAAAAACATACGGGAGCACATATTGGCAACAAGATGAGGCATGTGCCTGCTGCAGCAAAAATCCGGAGACAACTCAACATATTCTAATGGAATTGCACATTTTCACCAAGCGAGGCGCGTCGGTAAAGCCAACATTTCAGAAGAGCGGATGGAACGATTAACCGGTGAGCAGCCGATATAAGCAAGATACGTTTAAAGTACTGGTGGAAAGAAAGCAGGGAAAAGATTCATAGGACCGGAGCCCTTACAGCCATAGGTAATTGTATGAGGTATAGATGTGGAAGCTTTTAGGAAGATAGAAAATAATAATAAGATAATAATAAAGTAAGTAAATATGCTAGAATGAGAAATATATCGATTACTTGATAAGTTCCAGTAGGCTAGGTGGTCATTTGTCTTCGAAAGAAAGCAGCGTTAAGATGGGGACTTAACAAAAGGACACGAGCCGGAAGGCTGTCCTTTTTTTTTTTCTTCTACCAACTGCAGGTTTATTTCGCGCAAGGCGCCTTTTTAACCTGAGAAAATGAGATAAAGAAAGCGAAGAAGCAACTCATAATCAGGGAACAAAACTAAAACCCATAAAATCAAACCAATGCCGGGCTGGCAAAGTTAGACGTACATTGCGTGCTTTAATCGCACAGGTAAGCGATTTCTCCATCACTTAATCCAATTTCTGCAACACTGACGCATTCCCGCGTTCGGTCTTGTGTCGTTTTGTTAAGTCCCGTTCTTGCCGATGTTTGTTTTCTATGTGACTTATCAACTAGCTCACCAATCCGCGTTATTGCGAATATTTGTCACCGCCACAATTCAAAAGGGTTGTCAGTTGATCGTCATCAATGAATAGAGGAAGCGCTTCGAATACTGGATAGTTTCAGAGTACGGATCTAAGACGTTGTCGGCAATCCCCTTGGCCAATTTTCTGTATCAGTTTTTGTTTTGCGTCACGCTGTTACATTCTTGAACCAGAGACCGTGCGCTCAGTATTATAACTCAATTCTTAGACAAGAGTCACACTGGCGGTTGAGGGCTTGCATTAAACGCCATACACATGTCTTGAATTATTGAAGCAACAGGAATGACCTTTAGTAATTCATTATTCCTTTTATATGTGTACGTGCAGGGGTTCATAACGTCCTGTACTAATAACACAACCTCGCGGCGAACGTGGGACTTCCAGGTCGCCAAAGAATGAGTATTGCACAAGCGATATAAGTCGGCCACGATTCCCGCCTTTTCGCTACTGTGTCTAAGAAAGATGCCCAACCACACGCACGCCCCTGCCGTGAACGAAAACGCATCGCCGCCATAGACGTCGCGGCGACAACTATTACGTAAGGAACCTCAGAAACTCCAAGAACGGTGCACAGTATGTAACTCATTGTGGTTCTACAGCGATCGAAATGACACTAACTGCCATTCTCCCCGACCGCCCGCCACCGCATAATGGTTCGCCGCGTCCTCGTAAACTATATGCGAACCCGTCGCCCTTCCTGATCGCGACAAAAAACGACCCATTCACGTCGCGCGTAAATCTTGCCTCACAAGAGGCCGACCCGCCTACAATCCTCGCCCTCGGCATTTTCTGTTAGACTATCTTTTACATTTTCTGTTAGACATAGCCATTTTACCAACTCGGCAGGTAGGGGAAGGAAGAGCAGTCAGTATGATCACCGTAATTTTTATACAATTAGAAAAGTCCTGGTTACTTTGCCTTCCGTGACACCCCTTAGAGCTAGCACGACACATTTGGGCTGTATGTCAAAAATCGCACCAGTCAGCACATCTTAGACAAGAGAGAAATTTGTCGCGTGATTAGTGCTCTTATATCACGTTACCAGGCCGAGACCTCCTTGAAGATGATGATGAGGTAAACTGTAGATCATGTAAATCTAGTAATATCTTTGGTTAGAATATGTGGCTTGGGGAATGTCTAAAGGGAGGTTTCATTGTGGAACTGGCAATGCTGGAATATCTCCTGCTCGAGCCTAATCACTGGCTTGTAGTATTTCAAATAAATAAATAAAAAATCACAGTAAAACTGTGCTTTGGGAAGCCACAAAAACTAGACATGTTCGTTCTTTGTCCGAGGTTTCTTGTACTATCTTTGTACTACGGCCTATATATGCCTACAAGGAAAGTCTGGGCGAAATTCTCTTCATGTTTTTCTTTGATAACTTTTTTGTGCCTCTGTGTTATACATTTCGCGATTGAAACACAAGCCCAGATTTTATCCGTTAAGGAGCTCTAACTTTTCTGCGCGCAGTAACGGCAATAATGACGGAGCCTGGTATATAAGAAACTATTTGAATTTGGTCGCGCAGTAGCCATAACGCCGAAAAATTGCATGGAATCAAGGTTTCCTGCGTTAAAGCTCAGGCTTCTTGCATACGCTCGAAATAAAGTTTTCCTCGAATGGCAGTAGTCGCTTCGTGCTCTCCAGATTGCGTGTTCTCTGGGGTGAAATGTCCGAAGACTGTCCGAATGCCCAGCTCTTCTGAAACCTCCTGTTAGGGTAACAGTTGAAGTACGCGGCAAAAAGAAAAAAAAGTGGGTTGCATCACGCGCCTTTGGACTTTTCTTGAAAACAAGGTATGTGGTGCACACAAGAGGGATGCACTTGAATCTAATGGCCTCCTAAACTGGATCACAGGTCGGAACCCCGGATTCGCCTGTCGGCACGGCGACACGTAACCGCCCCGCATTCGTCGAGACCGAGGGGGGCAGACAGGAGGGTTCGAGGAAGCACCTCGCGTAACTTCGCAATTGAGGGATGGCGATTGTCTGACGTCACACTTACGCCGGCGTGAAAACACGCACAGACATAGAAGACACCGGAAGTTGCGCGGATTCTTCTTCCCTGTGCGAGCGGCCCGGGATCTTCTGTCTAGTCGGAGTATTTTTGGTAGCCTCATAGAAAATGTAGCCAAACTGCAGATGGCATCTGCCCGTGCTTTGAAAAAAGAACGGGACTCGATGATCCTGCCGAGCGCGATCGTGCCACCGCGCACCGAAAATAGGCGCAGATATCGCGAAATTCAATGGCAGCACGGTTTGAGCTTGTTTGGCAGTTTCTTCTGATGCATTCTCGAACATTGAACTTTCTCTCTTCTTCTGTCAAAAGGGGACGTGTGATTCCTTGACGATGTTATGCCCATCATGTGGCGTTGGGATCTGCTTCTACCCTTCCTACCTGACGTAATTTGTTATTTGTACGGTTGTTCTTTTTTCTGGGGGGGGGGGGGGGAGGGGGCTATCTTAAAAGCATCTTAAAGCTTAGGCGCCAACATGAGCATGTCTAGTGACCTGAAATGTTTTTCGGGGTCAAGCGTCCGTTACCCATATTCAAACTTCTGTGCCGAACTATCGTTTCTAGTTGGTACGAGACATATTCCACCTGATATGTACACTGTTATGTGGATTTTTTTTTACATATGTGACTGTTACCTCACTGTTCAGCAATGTACGAGTGACAGGGCAGTTTACTCTCTGAATTGAACCTTGCCATCGAAGACATTCACTGTGTCTAAAACAATGCTACTAAAAAAAACAAGTAGAAACATGGGCCGGTGTGCGTAGCATTCCCGGAGTCTGGAAGCTTAGACCTATAGACGAAACACAAGGAAAGGAAGGGCATGCAAAATGCGTTCAGTGTGGGGGTGCTTCTTGTCCTTGTGCTTCGTCTAGCCAATGGTCTTCAACAATCAAAAGGTGCGTTTATTTTTACAAGCAGTCGAGTACGAGTATCGATTGCAAAGCGAGCAGTGATATTCTAGTGCATCAATCTTGCCGGATGTGGGAGACGAACCACATCTTCCGCATTACGCGTGCGGTGCTACACCGTTAAGCTACAGTGGCGGCGCTCCTCCCGAACATTTTGTTCGGTATTTGTGCTTGTGTGGAAGATTAGCCTTTGGAATGTTACCTAGCGCCAACCATGGTCATGGAGGCTGAACATTTTTTCAACCGCAGGCGTTACGTTCAGGGCTTAAACAACTGGCAAGGTAATTCAACAATGAATCCTCCTATCTGTATTTTGTGGCATAAACGATTCCAAAGTGAAGTATCTCACTCTGCAATTTCAAGCATGCCCTCAGATTTTGTTAAAAGCGTACCCATTGCTATAGGTGAAGAATGAATGTCTTTCTTCTGAAATGAACTGCTGAAAGTTGTAAGAGTAGGCATTTCGCGGCAGTTATACGCACGAGTATTTTGCTACCAAAGTTTAACTTATGTTTCTCGTCGGGGTAACTTTCAAGACAACTCCAAAGAGAAAGTTTAGAAAACCACTCCCTTGTTTTTCTTATATCTTTTTCTCTCTCCTTGCTTACAGGAGCATTTTCGCTGTATGATATGAACACAACCGGAGAAATGTGTCTGTCGGCATTGCCGTGAGTTTAAGTATAAAGGCCAGTTGTGGTAAAATCCTACGCCACGCCGTTGGCTGTGCGCGTGAAAGCAAGTGTTCGAGGGTGAGCCAAGATGGATAGTGGCTTGATGGGCGCCCCATGCATGTATAGGAGATCACGTGATAAAACTCGCGCAAGCCGGCGGTAGGGAGGCGCTGGTTTAGCACGCTTCTCCTCTTACGCCACCCTCGCCCTGTCTTGGAGATAATCTCCTATGGCTTCAAAAGAAGGGGAGCCGAGGTAGCGTGATTTCAAGTTTCGGAGACGCGTTGAAGGAAGAGGTAGCAGAAGCGTTCGGTCCCCTCTGTTTGCGCTCTTCATCACGCCAACGTTGCGACAGCGAGTGTTCGCGGTCATTGAGTGAGATCTGTTCATGTTTGCACCTGCGCGAGTGACCCCCTGCTTGCTAATGTAATTGCCAAGCGAATGTTTACTGCAGTTTATACAGCCGTTGAAACTACGAACCTTGCTTCGTGTAGTTGTCTAATACATTGTGATAACTATGAAAGCATCGCCTTTCGGGCGAAACTGGGACATTTTTGTTTTTATATTTCTAAGCGGGCTCAAAAGCAGTGTTGCGTATGCTTAAGTTTCTTTTTTTTTTGTTTTTTTCTGGTCACGATGCGCAACGCACCACAGTAGCCCAGTCGCTATGGCGTTGCGCTACTGAGCTCGAGGTCACGGGTTCAATCACAACCACAACGGCCGCATTCCAATGAGGGCAGAAGGCAAAGACACTCGTGTACCGTGCATCCCGTGGACCCTCTCAGTAGAACTAAGATGTTATGCTCTTAAATCAGCGGCTCCATTCAGATATATTTGCCATTTAGAACTCTGCTTAGCAGGTCATATCGGCAACGGCGGATTGAAGCATCGTTTAATGTTGTGCAACAATCGGGCTGAATCAGTTTCCCCAAACTGATTGATACCACGACCGTCCACATAATGCGAAGTCGAGCTTTTCGGCTTTAGACGCTGTTGCGGAGAGTCAGGAAAGTAGTTCCCTCCTTTCTGCTCCATGATGATAGGGATCTATGGAAGGATACGACGCTTAATTATGCATACGCGCCTCCACCTTATATTCCCTGACGTTTACACTACCCCCCACTGCCGGTGCTGTGGCACTCACCCGGCTATGCTTCCGCATATGCTGTGGGAGTGCCCAGCACAGTACATGCACATTAACACCACGACCCTCTCGTCGAGGTTGCGTGAGGCTCTTGTTAGGGTTGGGGCATGCAGGAGTGAAGAGTTTTTAGAATAGGCGTTTTGCGTCTGCGGATAGCGTGTTGCGCTTGCAGCGTACTATGGCGTCAAAGAAAAGCTGTTATAAATATTAAAATGAAATATGCCATTTGATGATAAGAAGAGTAATTTAGATTTTCGGGTTCTCGCGCTTAATTACAATTTAAAACTTATTCTGCGGAGCTCCGCCCTCGACCACCAAACCTGGGCGACCCAGCACGCTCATGAGACGGTGGCGAGGCAAGGCCTCGATGTCCCGTCATGGGAGGCTTAGGCCCAGCCATCACACAGTGCTGGTTCTATAATAAAAGTTTATTCCTCCTTCTTGAGGGAGCCCGGCGAAACGTCGACATCCCTTACGGGATGATGGTTATTATGAAGCTGATTAAATATCATTTGCCAAAGCTCATGCTTCTCATTGTATCTGAGTGAAAAAGAAACAAACTGAAGGGAAGGCAGAAGGGAGTTTGCGCGCACGCCGTTGCATTTATTTACAGTCTCGGTGGGAGTTTTAAGAATTACCTTGCTTATGCGCCAAACGCTTTGCGCTGGCGGTATATCTGTCGCTTCCACTGGGACGTGTAATGAGATGAGGGGGAAGGAGGAGCATATTAGAACTTGCGCAACAGCGGGAGTTTGAGGGCGCCTCAGACTCCGCACTGTTTCGCTTAGAGGTCTTGGTTGTGGGCGCATAGCACTGCGTAATTGCTGTGCTTCCTTGTTACAAACATTGTGGGATAAAAGGAAGAAGGATGTCCACTTATACCCTCCCCCCCCTATCATCATCATCATCATCAGCCTATATTTTATGTTCACTGCAGGACGAAGGCCTCTCCCTGCGATCTCCAATCCCTCTCCCTCCCTATACTGTACAGCAACTTAGCAAATCCAGAGGTGCTTTGAACAAAGAGAACTTGCTTCTCTCTTTTATCGTTCCACGATAAAAAGAATTGCAAAAAACCACATTGAAATACAATATGGAATGCTGAACTGGTATCATGGGCATTCCTTTCTGTTTCAAGATTAGTGGGCGCAGTCAAAATTTTATGTGCCATACCAAAACAAATTAGCGAGATGCTATATAAAACCGGAACATCCCCCTTGCCTACAGAATCCCGTGGTACCAAAACATTCTGAACAAGTCTGGGGAGCAATTTTCAACACAATTGTACTCTTTAGAACTGCTGATTTGGATAACTCCTCATGAGACACCCGCGTCATCGGTAGCAAGGTGGTTGAACTTGCATTATTTGACCTCTTTGCGTCAGTCAAGAATAACTTGTAAAGAAAGCGTACGTGAGGGTCAGCTTAATTGTTACGGAAGGACGAGGCTACGTATACTTGAAAAACACTCAACGACCGGTGCAGTAATAATTTTCTTTTATAAAACGTTGTGTACGTAACACTTATGACTTCTGTGTATCTTATTCAACAGCTGATGAACAAGGCACGTGTCAGTGAAATATTTACAAGTAGAATTATTTTTGTCCCGGCCCTGACAACGATAAGTGCCATTGTCGATAATTCAGCCGTGCGCGGATGCTTTCCTTGTCGGCCTGCTGAGAACCACATTCTTCTCTGTAACCGTCTGTAATGGGATTGTGAGAGTAGTTTACTCTTGCAATGAGCAAAGGTTCTTCCAGTTATGCCGAGGTTCTCCACGAGTGCATCACCCCACGACGAGCACGCAGAACAGGGATCAGTGCATACCAAAGGTGCGCGGAGGGTCGATGGTTTGTTCCCGTTCGCGAGAAACTGCGCCTTATCACACAGTGCTCCAAAGAGGGAGTGACCTTACTTCAACCGTGAAAGATCGATATTGCGCGCTCAAGTGAAACTACGACGAGCTACAAGCCATAAGCTACCTCCCTTTTGTTGCACATTTGCACAATGAGGGCGTGTCTCATTAGTAAAGAATTCTCATTAATTACGTTACCTGAGACAACAAAGCATTTAGCACTGTAAGGACAAGTGTAGCCAGGCTCGCTTTTGTTTCGCCGCGTCGTTGCAGAAAAATCATGACAGGGAAAAAAAGGAAGAAGGTAATTATGTGCGTGTTAACGCGCGTCGGTGCCACATGTATAATTCGACGAATGATGCACACGGCGATGCCTAGCCACTGATTAGGTGACCTGAACAGGCGCCGGCGGAAATTAGCAAGTTTGCGAAATAACTCACACGTTGTTTGCCCAAGTTCACCAGAGGGCGCAGCTTGACATGCGGGCAGAATGTACCCTAACAAGTGTGCTTGGGGCGACGAAGATCACGCTTTTGGTGTTTGGTTTACACACTGTCGCGATCAATGAAGTGCACAACAAGCCAATATATGTATTATTACTGGTGGTTGTCTGCTCCGGCAGGGTATTCTTGAGAAAAGGAAGGGTAAGCTTTTATTCCATGTTGTTAAAATTCAGTATATTCTGCAAAAGCATGTTGGGTGGGATGTTTACAGGCTGTGAGCAACCCATCCATCATCCACATTCGCACCATTGAGGAATGCGGGATGTCTGAACCAAAATTACTGTTAAATGATGTTTCAGCATAAAATGGTCTCTAGTAAAATAAAATTATTTGCTGTTGCATGCGTTGCAAGAACTGTTTATGACGCTTACATGTATATATGCGCTTATTCTGTCATCATAATGAAAAGAGGCCCAGTGCGCAAGGCACGACACAATAAAGAGAGTGTAAGAAAAAAAAGTCACAGGCCTGCGCGGCAAACGCAGCACAATCACAGCGTAAGCTGGTGGAGCGGCTCAACTGTAGCTCCAATTTAGGCACCATGCACACCTAAAGTCCCTATACATTCGAAAAACTACCACCATCCTTTGAAGAACGCCGCTTCTCTCTCTCCTGTATCTCCGTTTGGACGATGATAGCGCGCGCTTTCACTTCCTTATATTTTGTTTTTTTCCGCCTCAGCGCCGCGTAGAATGTCCCTCGGCGCAGCGCCGTCGCCGGTGGCGGAGGCGGCGCGCGCCCGGTCTGAAATATTCAACGGGGACTTTCGAGGGGGCGCCACTGTCGAATTGCTCTCGCAAACAAAAAGTAAAGAAAAAAACAAACGTTTTAGGAGAGGGGACGGCGGTGACAGGCTGGTGATAAATAGCCAGGTGATAAATGACCTGGTTAACTCAAGCAGGCTGCCCTTAAGAAAATATGAGATGAGTTTCACATGAAGGTCTGATGACTTTTGACATTACAGCCAAATGAGTCTCTGATGTGTTTCTTTGGAAATATTCTGATGTATTCCTAATGTCATTCTAAAACATATTGGCCACCGTCGTTCTGATGCATACTTGATGAGTGTTTTTCTAGTGAGCATGAAATGTCTTCCTACTGCGTGCTCCAAAGCAGTTTTCGTGTGACCGTGTCATGTCTTCCTAATGAGCCTCTACTGAGTTTATACATTAGATTGCTGGCATTCATAAAATTCCTTAAACAATATTAGCCACCACGTGTGGCAACATTTTCTGATGTGTCTTTCGTGCTTGATATACATATATCAAGCTAAGGTGCAGCACTTTTTCCAACATCCAACATGTACGTGGGCCTGTACATATGCTGCACATTAGACATTTCTCAACGAAAGAAAGTTGATAAAAACATTTATTGAGCATATACCACGCTTCCTTAAAGAAAGGAGGAGGTTAAATGTAAGGAACACATAGTATCTGTCTGGTTATGGATGTGGTATCTTCCTTTCATTTAGTCTCCCTGCTAGTCTTTGCGGAGAGGCTGTTCTTGAGGTGGAGGGTCGTCGTCTTGAAGCGAGTGCATGTGTACCCTGCATGGTGAAAGGACAGAAAATTAACAACACTTGGCAATGAACCACAGGAATACACACTGTATCACTTGCTGCGGATGATTTGGCGATGTTAGTTGTGCGAAAAGTTTATGCGATGTTGGTTCACATAAAGTCGTTGAAACTGCCGTGTAGCCTTTGGGGTAGCAGTAGCTACAGTATGCCCAAATTTTCTTGGCTGTACAAACATGCAATGCCGATCCGCTGTGGGGTGTACGTGTTGTGAACTACTCCGGCTGTATTGGTTTCCACTCGACAAGGAGCAGCAGTGTCTGTGGATTGCTAGCGGGAATTGGAAAATATTCTATCTGATCACTTGGCGTGGAAACAAGCATAGGAGCGCTGGTGTACGGGCAACCCTATGCAACCCCGAGACATTTAAGAGCCAGCTGTTATAGAATATTTGCATGAGCTACCGGCATAGTTCTCATGAATTTCAAGTCCACTATGCTATGCCTATGTTGGCCTATGTCCGCTATGTCCCACCGATGTTGGTGCTCTCCTAGGCACATGTTGAGGCACCGGCCAGTCTGCCCCATGCAAATCTGACCAAATATACACATGATCAAAGGAATAGACCACACAACCCCTGACGGATACAAGACAAGTTTGGTGGTATCTTTAACTAAGCAAGCCTCCCTTGCCTGGGTGTCTTTCTCAATTCGCTTGTGGACTGCAATGCACAGATATAACCAGAAAGAAATAATGTAGACAGGATATGAACGACAGTTCGTAAGTGAATTGTGAAATGCAAGCCGGCAAGCGAGACTTGCTTGGTTAAAATACCACTAAATTTGTCCAGTGTGTGTCCAAGGCAGTGTATTGTACTCCTTTCACATGTGGTCAAATGCACATAGTGCAGGCTGGCTGATGCCTAAATATGTACTTAAGATATCAACCATATTTGACTCAAAAGACCAGTATGCTCATCCGTCTTGGCCGTGCATTGCAGCAATAGGACTGCTGGCCAGATTACGATCGTCACCTATTTTTCACCTACAGTACAAAATTGACACGTAAAATCAGTGAGGCATACCACATAAATAAAAAGACTTGTGAGCCAGCCCCATTAGTAAGGTCTCCCTTCTATCACAGTGTAAATTTTGTTCTGAAAAGTTGCATGAACTGACCAGCAAACTGAAAAGGACGCTACAAATTTCACCTAGTGGACATGGCTGGCTCTCAGAAAATGCACAAATACAGGGATGGGTATCAGTTCGCATACTGTAGTAATAGTTGGCGCAAGTTAGCTTCAACATTGCTGCCATACTTCAACTGTCACAAGGCTATACCTTCACATTTAATTTCATGTGTGTTTCCCAGTGGCAGTTAATCTGCGAACAAGACAAATTACTGTAAATAGCAATGTTAAAGTAACAATGGTAAGCACGCTGCACACTTAGACCTTTGACATATTTGGCACACTACCGTTCAAATTCTAGCATGCACAAAAACTGCACATGCGTGTAGCATAAACAGACAAAAAACACAGAAATAAAACCTACAGCATAAGGAACAGTTTCAAAACAATAAAACCAAAATAAGAAGTGTAATATACTGTGTGCAAGGCAAAAATAAAATTGAACTTGCAGCCAAGTGATTGAAGCGAGAAAAAAGTGCTGAACATCAAGGCATGTTAGGTTTAGTTTTATGTAGAACACGATAATGTGTGCATAATATTATGAACACAAATAAGCAGCAAGTTGAATAAAGCTGCATAAATATTTAGCCTATTTAGTAAGCTGAGTTGAGTAATATGTCAATAAGCTTATACACAAATCATACCGAGATCGTACTTTCTGGTACACGTACACTTCATACATACCTGACATGACATCCAGATTACACGCCGTGCTGCTGTAGCCATGGCTGCGGGATCCCTGCATTTCCCTGCCATTATGTGGACACTGCTAGAGGCCACGGTCTCACCACTGCAAAATGAGTTCTGTATTAAATTATAGCATTGATTGGCACAATAAAACTGTGAACACATGTAAGGTGCACATAAAAACAGTCACGAAAACATGTCTGCACTAGTGCAGGGTGGCAACGGAGCACAAGGTCTAGTCACTGAAGAATGTCCTGATAATAGGGACCCCTTCATCAAAGTAAAAATTTAAACACGCACGCAGCAGCACATACAAGAAATGTTTGTTTACATACTAGAGTTTGCTTTCATGACTTAGTTTAAAGAACTTTCCCCTGCCATGTTTAGTTACGTCAAAGTTATGGCAACACCCCTTGTTTTGAAAAGAACGCTGCACTAGTAGCAAGCTGTGACTGCTTACATTTTCGTTTTCTCCTCAAACTGCTCGTAAACCGAAAACCTGGTAAGCAGAGATTATTTACAACATCGAACAGTGTATAAGCGAAAAAACGTAATTGCAGTAAGAATCGGTGAAGAGACAGATGAGTCATTATTATGCAACTTCAGCAGAAAAGCGGAAGCGCACTCACAGGTGAACACTATTATTTCCGAACGTAATCTTCCCCCCCCCCCCCAATGGGAAGAAAACGCTTATCAGGATATTCAATTTCGCATCAAAGCAATAAATTTGCGTAACTAAATTCTGACAAACAGCGCGCAGCATGCACAAGCACAGGTTTCACTGTTGTCGCAGAAGTTTTATTTCCTACGTTCGCAAGGCATGCTATGCACACACGAGATGCACACACAACACACGTGTACTTAGCAAGCACGACTGCTTACCTTTTCAATTGTACGACGCTCTCCAAGTTGCCGGTGCTGCGTCGACATTACTCCCATCATAGATGTCGCTGTGTAGTGGACGAGCTGAGGCACGCTAACAATACGTATTATTTCTTTTCGACGTCCACCGAACTTTCCACGACAACCAGACAAAGGCCACGGCATGAAAATCGTTGGTCCACATTTACCTGGCGCGCCACGCATACGGCGAGTTTGCAGCGAGACACTCACCGAATAAAAGGGCGCCCAACGGCCGCGGTCCAGCCGACTGCACCGTTGCGCTACAGACTGTAGAACGTCAGCTTTTGGCCGGCGTGATTTAACCGCTCCGCGTAACGCGTGATGCTGGGCTATATCCGTACACAAGGTATCTTGGACGGCACTTTTGTGCACGCTAACTACGTCCTGTTTCATTACAGCAAACATAAAAAAACACGATCAAGCAACATATCGTAAGCAGCACAGTTGCAGCTCGCACAGACGACCGCCATCTTGAAGACTGAGGAAAAACAACAGCGCCACCTGCATACTTGTGAGGTTGTTGTGGCCTCCGTGATGCCAACAATAATAACCAGTGAACTCATGTTTTGTGCCTTGTTACATCCAGCTACCTATATATGTTGCGAGGCAAAACAAACCACCGAACTGTCCACATTTTACGCTATAGTTTATCGTAGAAAGAAATTCTATGACGTATTTTTAATTTTGGATTGCTTCCGCCGTCTGCAGCTAGCAAAAGCATGGCCTTGGAGATCTGGTTATGTTATCCTTGGAAAGCTGTCGCTGGGGCGTGAGATGAATGATTTTGACTGCCTGCGCCGTCACTACGTTTTAGATGACTTCCTGCTGTCGTTAACATCAGCTGTAGGCTGAGAAATTGGCGAAACGATCTCTGTAGCGTGCCTCGATCGTAGTTTTCGCATAAACCCCAGAATTGGTTTTACATCAACATTTTGGCAAACTATGCAACACTGCGATTGGCCTGTGAATTGCGCTCGATATGATAGACTAATAATCTGTATTGTTAGTCCCCCCCCCCCCCCGCGCAAAAAAAAAATAGCAGAGCCCTCCCACTATGTGAAGATCGAAGACCAGCGAGGCTGTTGGTTTTGCTTCATTATATTTAAAATTTTTATTACTTTGGTGGTTATGTTTGTTTGGAAAGACACAACACATAACTTCGTTGCATCGCCGCGCGCCGTATTCTGTGTGTGCGAGTGAAAGCGAGTTTAGGCGACTAGATTCGCACCACCTCGCACCATCGGCCTCAGCACGTTGGGCCGCTGCGCGTATCGGCTTCTCGTCGCTTTCGCATCCATTCGCGCTGTTGAGTGCGGCGGCGCTCCTAGAAGGCGCGCTCTTCCTCTTCGGAGTGAGCGACACGGGTCTTATCCATACCGAGTCCAAGGGGCAACTGATGACGTCTCTAGGAAAATGGCTATGTCACGAGAAAATGAGACACAGCTACTGGTTGGTAAGACTATTGCGTTTTATCACTGACGTTTCGACACGCATCGTCATAGACTAGCGTTTGGGCAACAGCGTTCATCGCGCCGGCGCATTGTTTTTGTCTCTCTGGGTCCCACGTGTGACAAGGGTAATTCAAGGGCGCGTTACAGGTCCCCGGCCGAGCCCACAGAGGTTTGCGCCATTGAGCTTGGACCCTTTCTGCACTATCGCCAGGATCGACCCACATGACATGCGTATGTGCCATTGCGCTTGGACCCTTTTTGCACTACCTCCAGGATCGGCCCACTTGGCTTTTATCAACATTTCGGAGACATTTTTTTTTCTAGATCCTAACCAAGGACAGCTTCGCTGTATAATATAAAAAAATAAGAAAAAAAGTAAAAGTTGGTGTCATACACATTTTTATGTCATGTGCTTTGACATTAGAAATGACAAAAAAAATCTGTGTACTCCTCTCATCAGAAATCCTAATATGCATTGCCATTTGAGTCTCTGATGTACTTGTGATGCTAAACAACATTAGACGATGCATTTCTGATGCCTGCCTGATGGCACATTAGAAACGCATAACGTCCTAATCAGAAACTCATGGTTCATTTTCATAAGGGGTGACAAATAGTCACCTAGCCTGCTTGAGTTAACCAGGTCCTGTTACATGCAGCATGCAACTGCTATATGCAAAATACATGTCGGGCACGCTGCGTTTGCAGGTACCTTAACTAGATGGCGTCACCATACTGGCGAAGGCTCGGGATCGCGTTGAGTGGGCCTCGTCTGAAACGCATCTCGTCGTCTGTGCCTGCGCGCCTGCCTAGGGCGCATTTATAAAGCAATTTCCCGCTGCCTGATAGCAAGCGCTTGCGTGGCTCAGTGGCAAAGTATCCCACTCCCGCGCAGCGGGCCTGGGTTCGATCCCAGCGGTGACCGGGTACTTTTTTCGCATTTCTGGCGATAGCGGGTATGGTCACTGGCATCGGCGGCGGCAGACACCATCGCGAACCGACGCGGCATTGGAATAAGCCCATAACAGCTTACGCTGCAAAAGCCCTGCAAATCGAAACATTATATTGTAAGTTTTGTATCCTCCACTATATTCTTTGTGTTATGAGTGCTCCATCACTCTTCAAGGTGATCAGTTGCAGCTTAGCACGCCTGTCGATGCCGTGAACCTTATACGGCAAATAGGACATATTTCAGTGGGTCCTAAATCATCACATTATACGAGTGACCATCAGTCGCCAGTTGGTCGGCCACCTACTTTCTAGTTCTCCCATTATGATCCGGGTTCCACTGAAAGGGAACTGTATGGCCGCATTATGAAGCGATTTTCAGCGTCTGTGCGACGGCATACAGCAGCAAGCGGTAACAGCCTCAAAATAATATTCAGCCACTGACTACAGTGGTGCTTCTCCGTGAGAATTTGTTAAACAATTGGTATGTACTTCTTTATTATTAACGTACCTTGTTACCTGCAAAATCCCAGATAGTTATGCCGGCGTAGTTGACGTCTTGAACGCGAAAAAGTTGGTAATTTCCACTTTCACCGTCCGTTCGGACGTAAAAGGCACAGGTGCAGCTCCTCTCTGTTGTAAATTCATCAGTAAATTTGAATGCTTTGCAGTCCTGTAGATACCATGGTTATATGCAGACCTGCACATACCATGGTTTCACATTTTCTTGCCTTTTTACCCTTTTACCACCCTTCTGTTTCATGGGTCTTAGTGCGTCCGATCCGTTTCCCAACACAATATTGCATGTAGTCTTCTATATGGTATGCATTTAATTGAAAAGCGTTTTGTTTCTTATTTATCACAATTGTTTGCTAAATGCATGCTGTCGATTCTGCATTTAATTCCAGAGGCATTAGAACACCGGTGTAAAACTGGTGTGCTCCGCGCATTTACTGGTATGTAGCGTCGTCAGCCACTGACCGCTGCAGCTAAAAAGAGAATTAAGTTTGCATTCGAATAAAGGGTTAATATGAAGTTAATATGATGATTATTTAATAAAACAGCTTGCAAAAGCATTCACGAATAACTTTATACATCAGTGCATATACAGACCCCGAGTTGGAATCGCTTGAAGACACAAAACTATATAGGCCGGTAGTTCCAAACCGTTAGCAGATAAGAAATGTTTGCAATTGCTGATGAAGCGTTTAATCCACCAAATGATGTGCAGGTCTTTATTTAGGCTGTTTGGGAAGTAAACTGCGGAGAAGTTCACTAAATGCTTTAGCCGAATCTGAGAATATGTGATGAACCACCAATCCCCGTACCATGATGAGGCAATACTGCGACTGCCGGGCAGTTTTTGAGCTTAGTGCTACCATTCTACTAAAGATTGTGTCTGAAAAAAAGGAACCAGAAACACGACAAAAGTAATACAAGATTGGAAGTACGTTATATCCTCTAAGGCTTCCAAGGAATTCTTTCAACGAGATACGGCCATAAATAAGCGATGACTGAGTCTTTCGACATTGTAGCGATATAAAAACTTGCCGGATCTACCCGGTTTTTGATTCTTCAGCGCCATGATGTGGCTGCTCATCGTTGCGGAGGTGCTGTGGAAGTAATCAATTTGAGGTTTTTGTAAGAGACACAGACCTCTTTGCAAAACAAGCTTCGCTTCAATATATAACACTGGTTGTAAGAGGAATTGAGGTACAGCATTAGACATGCAAACAAGTCATCGCGCAAGACTACACATATCTCTCATATAGGCGCAGTATGTAGCGGAAATTACCAACTATAAATATATTGGTTTGTGGAATAATATTATTTTTTGGACAAAGCATATCGAGTCTGTGACGGCTAACTGCCTTCGTAGGCATTTTTTGAAGCGTTCTTTGAAGCCTGTCACACGTGCAAGCCGTCTCCTCGCTATAAGGACATCATTTACCCCATCCTAGAATTTGCGTTTACAATTTGGGATCCCTATACTGAGCCGAATACTAACAAACTGAGAAAAGTTAGAAAGAAGGCATTGAGGTTTATTTATAATTAGATTGGCCGAACATCAATGGGTGAGTTATTTAAGCGCAGTGGGCTGTTATTAATTATAGACGGAAATCGCACCTGCCACTTAAGATGTTTCAGTTAGTGCGAGGGCGGTATAGCATAGATACTTCGAGTATTTTGACATACTCCACGGGCTATGGAACTCGACTACATCATTCCTTCGCCATTAAGCCATTAACTACGCGAGTTAACTCCCCCCTTTCAGGTACTCTTACTTCCATATAACAACAACAGATTGGAACAAACTCAGCAACGACAATGCAACACAGGACTCAGTTTCATCGTTTGAAAAGTACCTAACTTGAAATTATGACCTACATACATTGCAGTTATCTTGTGCCTGGCTGTTTATATTGTGTGACAAACTGTCCACCCACCCCGCTATGATCTTGAACAGCGATCGCAATATTCAAAAATAAAATATAAAATAAAGTATGTTGCAATAGAAGCCGCGAGCGGTACTGCGAGTTATTTCTCCAAGGTCATCGCAGTTGCCACATGCAGCGAGTGGTCATCTAAGTGGAACTGTGGACGGATATAGATCACAAAAACAATAAGAATGTAAGCGTTACTATACTGGGCGCCTTTAGATAGTCCTGAAAATGTAAAAACAAGAACAGTGAAATCACTGGGTCAATTTCACCTCGTAAAACAAGTCGAGCAATAAAATCTTAAATTCTTATTACTCAAGATGTCAGTGTGCTTTATCAGGCGCAAACCAACATAGACGGCGATTTTATAGAATGACCGTAATGACGGTGATTGCAAGTGTAAATTCTTTTTACTAGCGTATTTCGTTCTAAAATTGATAACATGATAACGCAAAATGGTGCAGTCCACTGTATATAATTCGTTTTTTGAGAGTGATATATTTCATGAAATTCACATTTCTACATCTGAAGCTTGCTATCTTCCGAACATTATCTGTTATTATGTTGCTCAATGTGTCGTTGTGTGTAGCATATATTTTTCTTACGAGCTACTGGTATAAAGTTAATCACAGAACGAATACACTTATGCGTGCATTAAAAAACACCATTCTAGTAGTTTTATTGTCACCAATACCCTCTTTTTTCAATTTTGGGGTAGTATGTGCCAAAACGACAATCTGGTTATGAGACACGCCCAATAATTTGGACCACCTGAGGTTCCTTGACGTGCACCTAAATCTAAGTACACGGGTACACGCGCCCATTGAAATGCGGCCGCCATGGCCGGGATTTGATCCCGCGACTTCGTCCTTAGCATCCCTACACCATGGCGACACTAAGCAACCACATTTAGGTGCACGTTAAAGAACCCCAGGTGGTCCAAATTTCCGGAGTCCCCCACTACGGTGTGCCTTTAATCAGAACTGGTTTTGGCACGTAAAACCCCATAATTTTTTTACACTAAGCAACCACGGCAACTGCCAACATTATCGTTTACGTGGAAGGCACAGGACGGTAAATAATTGGCTAATAATATCGTATACTTCACGTTACCGATCTACAATTTCAAATTTGTATTAGAATGTTTACGGTTCAAAACATACAACTCTCTGTACCTCTACCTGATGCGAGAAAGTGAAAGTTGCGGTTAAGAACAAAACACTTAAAAAACTATTACTTACAAAATTTACAATATGTTCCTGCGTACAATCGACGCAGGATGCATTCTCCTTACAGTGATTTCGGCTTTTATTTAAACACGCGGAGAATCGCGATTCAGCGTTCTTGTTTCCACGTCAACATTCAAGAAGTAAGCCAACGTCCACATCAGTAGAACATCGTCCAAACGTTTCAAGCGCCAAATAAAGCGACTTATCTATCCACACTACTGCGAACGAAAACTAAGGAAAAACAAAACACAAAAAGAACATTAAAGACGCGTCTGCGCCCATGCAAAACAGCAAGCGAGAACCAAGAGCTCGACGGCTCCAGTTTATCTACATACGGAGAGTGCGGCCCTCAATGTCACGACCGACCGGCGGGTGGCCTGATCGCCCATCGAATGGCAGACAGGGTTGCACCTGGCCATGTCGCTACGCACGGCGGCTCCTTTCTCTTCTTTTCTCTCTCTCTTTATGCATTCTAAAGTATTTTGATTTTCTTCATTCCTTCGTCTCTGCTTCTCGATCACTTTTTCAGAAAGTGTGTGCGAGACGCCATGGGCGCGTGGCAGGCGCAAGCACATCGTGTGCCCGATGCGTGTCGCTTCAGTTTGCAAGTGTCGCTGCAGTTCTGGTGGGCTTTGCCGGCACCGCGCTGTCTCTTCCGAGTGTCACAGGGGTGCCCTGATCTGTTGCGGCGAGAGAAGTATGTGCAGCGAAGATTATACAGGGGCCGTATTGTGTAACGATCCACTTCATATTTCGGTTTTTCGTTGCTAATTGCCATTTGTACCTATATACTCTAAAATAATCTAAACATTTTGGGACGTATCTTGTCCGCAATCGATAATCGTCATATATCGTGCTTCCGTTTCATTTCTTTAAAATTATACGCTCGCTGCTTTCCTGTCGGTCTGACACGTAGATACGCACTGCTCACTTATGACCTAAATGTACCGGGCCCGCTGTGTGAAAGAAGGGGTAAGCACGGAAGATCGATGACTATTGTTATTTGGGGACAATAGATAGGCCCTGAAGGGTGCAAACATTTGTCAGAGTGTCGTTAAAAAGTGTGTATTAATTTTGACCAAATAGTATGCAGCGAAATGCCTGACACAAATGTTCGTCAGCGCCAGGTAATAGACTTTATCTAATGCACGGTGTGTGTCGTTTGTTGCAGCTATCATTACGTCTACTTGCCACAAAAGGTCGAAAGAAAGAAACCTTCTTTTGCCTCATCAATGATTCAGTCTTATCCCTGAAGGGCGAACGTTTAGTCATGGGGAAAAAATATGCAACCCGTATGCAATCATAAGGGTGTGAAGGTTTAGGGTGTCACCGCCATCCGACGTGCGGTGGCGCCCAGGCCATTGATTTAGGGCATAAGAATAGCAAATGATATGAATATAGATTGAGTTTACCGCTCCTAAACAACACGGATGCTTCGATGGACGCCGCAGTAGAAGGCTTCGAATGCATTCTGACCACCTGTGGCTATTGAACATGGAACAAAAGAACACACAAATTTTTTTTTTTTTTTTTTTTTTTTTTTACTGCGCCTTTATCCTACTGTCGCAGCCGCAATCGCGTATCGGTTCCGCGACTTTGTGATTGTGTAAGAGTAGGACGTCATCGTCAATTCACCATACCGCATAAAAAAGAAAAAAAAAGAGAACCTCTATGGAATATGACCCTACGATGCAAGGTTAATGCAATGTGTGTTTCTTTGAGGAGCATGTACTGGCGTTGCATCTTATCACATATTGGTGCAATAAAGACTGATTCATCAACGGTAGTTCGGCTATGAAATGTGAAATATATTCCAGATCTTTACACTAGTCTTATTCTACAAGTTTTCATTTTGTAGAGGCAGAGTTTCTTCTTTACAAGTTTACGTTGCCTATCTTTTGCATCTTATCCATCCATGTGAATATTTCGTTCTTTCTTTGCCTTACACCGCCGTGATATTTTAGTATAGTTATAAGCGCGTGTGCCGAGAGCAGGTCCGTGGCTAGTTGCCATGACAAGCAGCATCTCAATCTAAAATTTACTGCTTATATAATTGAAGGAAATAATATGGCAATTTGTGTTCACGAATGTAGCAGTTTAAACTCTACTGCCGTCGGCTGTGTGAGTTGCTATTCTTAAGAAAGCCTAAATGGCCTATCTTCCAATTTTGCTTTTACTAAGGAACAGCAACATCCCTCCTATTTACTCCACTTCATGCGTAAATCTGACGTAATCCGAACACCACTTGTGTTCAGTGAGTGGTTAGAAGGTGACAGCGCCCAGGTAAACATTATTGCGCTCTACATGTAAGATGTAGTGTGTGCAGTACTTTTGTGAAAACTAGTGCGGTGCCTGCGAAAATTTAAGGATACTGCGCCCTATTTCAAGCACGTTCCCATTTGTTGCATTATTATACTTAAGGCTTAGAGGGCGGCTTTGCAAATATTGCAGCCAACGACGGCAATGCTGCAGTCCTTAGAAAATGTATAGAGGCATGCAAATGTGCTGCGTCATTCGAGACAGACGCATACACTCGAGCGCTTCCTGATCCTGAGCACGGTGACATCGTGAGCTACTTTTACGGCCCATTAAAGGCACTCGTCTCAGAAATTTATGCAACCTCCTTCTGTGACACGTACTTCTAAAAAGATCCACGTGAGCGCCTCGCTTCTAAACCTCCTGCTTTTTCGCGCACGAGTGACCAAAGAGAGAAAGAGGAAAAAGAAAACTTCTTCGACGGCGTGCGACGCCGTTCTCGGATGACCTGTGCACGATCCAGTACCCTAATTCTATCCCTATTATGTATATCCTTTCAAAACGCCGTATGACGTGAAAGACTCGATTCCTTGTAGGGAAACTTATGGGTTCTGGAGTAAATAAATTACCCGAACGAACTCCTCGCAGGCCTGTTCCTTCATCTGTGCGAGACGAAAAATACTTAAGAAAGGGCACTTCTACTGCTCCTTGCGGGCCCACGACAACAGTCGCGCCTCCTTTTTTGTGTTATTTTCTTACTGTTTTCACAGTTTATTTCTTTGCTCGTATTGCGTCGCACCATTTTCACGCACAATCACGTGCAATCGACAAAGGCCCGCTCGCGTGCAAACAAGAAATACCATTCTCCCCACTTCCCCGAGCCATTTTTTGTCGCCCGTTGAAATCGGAGCTCTGTCTCATTTCCCGCTACTTTGCACCCCTCCGCTGGGTACCGCTACTGGCACGTCTCCCAACCCCAAGAAGCCATCGTTTTCCCCTAAAAAGAGCCGCCCTCCGCTTCCTTAGTCGCGTATAGTACAAACATAACAATGCACAACAAAGGCGGAACAAATGCGGCAGAAAGTTCACCCTTGTGGTCGGTTAAGTAAAGGTAAAGGTTAAGAGAGACCGAACAAGACTGTGCAGAAAGCCTGTGTGTGTGTGTGTGTTTTTTTTTTTTTTTTGCTTCGTATTCTTTTACGGGTTTCCGTTCCCCAGTAACTGCCTTGCACTACGCCGAAGACTCGAGGAAGTGAGCTCAACTCGACGGGGGTCAGAATCTGGAGCGCCCTTCCGTTACGCAATGTACGTTTTTCCATGCGCCACTCGGTCCCTTCTGTTAGAGCCGTGGAGGGCTTCTCGACTCGTCATATTTCCTTCTTTCTGACACACACACATGCGATGGCTGTTCGGAAGTAATTTATTCCTCTGTTTGGAGAAGCCGAGCAGAGCGTCATTTTTTTGCGCTCATGGCAAAGCAGGCACTCGACCATCTGTTTACGCGCTCTCGAGTTGATGTCGTAAAAGGCAGTGACCCACCGTGCGGGGACATTTGCACCCCAATACTCAACCACTGCTCTCGCGTACAGCTTTATTTTCTCAGACCGCACGATTCGAAGATTGAAACTCTCTTCACACGCAATGTCTGCAATCACTTAAAACGATCGAAAGCATATTTATTAGGCACATATTGAGAGAGAGATAAATGAGATGCGAAAGGCAGGGAGGTTAACCTGAAGACAGATATCGAGTTTGCTACCCTGCACTGGGAAACGGGTATGGGGACATAGAAAGGCACTGAAAAAAAATGCAGCAGATCCAACGACTTGAAATCTATACACAGCGAAGCTTTGTGCGAGTGCATAAATAGTCGACATACGAATACACGCACGTACACACACGCATACACGCATGCGCGCACACACACATGCACACACAAGCGTCGGCGCACATAAATTATACGGAGCCTTTTTGCATTTTTGTGCTAAGCGGAGTTTCTATCTAGTAGCAAGCACGATGGGCGCCTTGAACGCATCATGATCTCAGAGGCAGCATGCGCATACGTACGAGTACAATTCGAACCCCCATGCTCTCCACAAGAAGCGTTTACTTCCGCATTACCGTGTAGCCGCGAATCAGCCAAGGTGAGATTTCTGGTTCCTTTCTTCTCTTGACCCCACACAGCCGGCACCACCACGCATGCGTAGGGTGCCTCGATGCCAGCGCCGCGTTCAGGGTGGAGACAGCCCCCGCTGGCGCCGCCATATTGAATCACACGAGCTCAGACTCAGCTACGCTTGCTTTCATAGTGTTACTCGCGGCGCACTTCCAAATGCTTTGCCTTGATGACGATTTTTTCATCGGTATCGCATCAGCACATCTTTATAACCAATAGCCGTTAACTCGTCGAAAGTCGAAGACGTAAATGTATGGCGCCGGGAACATGCCCCAAGTTGCCTAATTCAATCACATTTAATATGCCGTGTGTATGTTTGAAATACGCACTATTTTTTGCGCTTCGATGCTTGGTATATAAGGTTTGCGACCCCCTGTGTGTGGAAGTTTTTATTTTTCGCTGTTATATTTTTTATACACGTCAGGCCTCCTTTACCGTAGCCAGCCACTCGCGCACGGCGGTTAGTTTCCCTTGCGTTGCGCGTGCTCTTCGCGTTCGTGGCAATTATTTGACAATATCTACACGCCATTTTGCTTTTTTTGCCCACAAAACTGTGTGCTGACAGGATTAAGCTGGTGTAAAAATAACTGCTATGTGAAAATAAGGTTTAGTTAGTGCTGTAGAGAAAAATGTAACGTAACTTGTCTGTGTCAATATTGCGTAGTACACACAAGAAACCAAATGATGCACAAAATACATTTACTTAGTAATGTCTAGCACAGTCAATCATGAAAGAGATATATGCATCAAAAATTATATGTACTGTGTGGCGCCTGAAGCTTATGTTGAAAGACGAGATAAAAAATTCGCAAGGTAGGCTCGACACACACAATTCGGGATAGGGAGAGTTTTTTTTTATTTTTCATTACATGGGGGGGGGGGGTTCAAGTGAGTGCATCAACCTTATTACACACAATATATATCGAAAACAAGAATACAAACAAGAAAACGCAACCGCGGGTATTATTAATCAAGATATCCAGCCAGCATACATCAGCTACCATCGAATACGTCGCATCAGCCAAACACATCGATGGCGAGTACAGAACATTTTATAAATAACCATTAGAACACTAATAACTACACTGAAAAAATAAACAACACTGCATAGATATCGCGTACAAAAACCGTAAATGAAACTAATCAGTCAAATACAGATTAGCAATGTTTTTTCACTTCGAAAATATAGTCCATGATGATGTAGGGCGGTTGACTTTAACAGACGGTGCCCATCCTGTAGATTTCCCTCGTACTGGTCCTCTTCAAAGTGTTTCTAAGTACAAGTAAAACAACAAAAGTGATTATTGATATGAAAAGTTGCCTTGTAAATACAGAGAACCCATTACAGTGCTAAAAAATAAATTTTCGCAGAAGTAATGCTGTATTACCTCACTTTAGACGTTTCGAAGAAATGCACAGGCTACAACAGACACCATGCCAGAAAGCGCCGAAACATTTTGGTCCCATGATGCCCCTTAACTCTACTACACCTGGGCATACCGTGCACAGGCATTTAAATACCGTCACAGTACCCACTACGATCGGGAATGAGCACGAATGACCATCGGCTTACGAGTACCACGATACAAATATATTTGTCTAAAAAATCAGCTATATAACGTAACAACCTGTGATCCGCAAGATATCTGCTGAGAAATCAGAGAAAATCACAATGCTTCGCTTGCCACGTACACAACAGCCGCTCTCCCCAGAAGAAGCACTGCATTCTTTAGTCCCAAATAACCAGTAGCAAAAAAAAAAAACTGAGGAAAAAAAAACCAGAGACAGACGATGTGTGCTTCCCGTGATAAAGTAAAATAGGTGGTTTACATGACGATTTTTAGCTAATGTAAGACTATTTCGCGGCGAAGC
Source organism: Dermacentor silvarum (assembly GCF_013339745.2). NCBI lineage: Eukaryota > Metazoa > Arthropoda > Arachnida > Ixodida > Ixodidae > Dermacentor > Dermacentor silvarum. The sequence goes on from NW_023605768.1 coordinate 27,212, forward strand.
ATTTTCGTCAGTCCTTCAAATAAGGGTACTACTCGCATAGACTGCGCCGATCAAAACGGCAAAAGCCTATGCGACGCGCGCTCGCAAACCATAGGCTACTCAGAAAGCATCGGTGCAGTGCTTAATTCGTGAGCGAACGTAGGTACGTGAGCAAGGATCAGAGAATACTTTCTTATTTAAATGAAAAACACGGTGCGATAGTCTCAACTTTCTTCACACTTACCTCGCAAATGTAGGAGCTGTCCGTTGCCTTCCAGTGATACCGCTTTACTTGGGCTTCCCATCTCTTTCTTCGCTCTGGGTCCCGGGACAAGTGCATCGACTCGATGCACTTGACAAGCTTGTCATTCATGCGGCTAAACACTGTCCAGCAAGCAGAAGCGTCAGCGCGCATCCGCGCGCACTGTGTCTCGAACTAAGTACCGGCACCAAGCAATCGCAACCGCTCGCTGTGATTCAAGATGGCGTCGCAGCGAGAAAGCGGCGGCGCGGGGGCGGTCAAAGGATGGCACCACCCTGAACGGCGGCGCTGGCATCGAGGCACCCTACGCATGCGTGGAGACGAGCGCCATCTGACGGTGTTGCAAGAAACCCAGCGGCGCACACGGCGTGCGTACTCCGCTGGAATTTGGTTGGCCTATTCAGCAAAGTAACAGCCCCGTCGCTGTCACGGTCACGAAACCCGGCGAGGTTCGCAAAGAAAAGCATCGCTGCTAAAATGCGCCCACGCAGAATGAGAGCGAGTCCGAAAAAAAGCTAGCCTAGCTTGCACTGGAGATTCAATGCTAAAGAGACAGTGGAGCTGATGGGCACCTAGCTAGTCCTGGCTTTGGGGCTAGGCTAAGCTCTACCAAGTCATCCCCAGCATTTTCCGGAATTTATTCATTATTAATCGATTATCGATTGGCTATCGAAGGGCTAACGATGACTGACTCCCAACCATGCTTAGCTTGACTTGGACAGGCTCAGCTTCGCTAGTTCACTGGGGCACGTGCCATTGGGCTTGGACCCTTTCTGCACTTTTTGCACATTTTTTGTGAACGATTAACGGAATAACGGCCGGCTTAAACAGCTCTGCCGTTAAAACACACCCACAGACACAAGGAACGCTAGAGTATCACAGTCCATCAAACCGGTCGCTTGACCGGAGGAACTTCAGTAGTGCCATGGTCACTTTCTGGTGTGAAGACAGCGTCAGCCGGCGCTCCCAAAATTGTCTGCTCCGAAAGCGGCCGGTCGTCGAGGCGTGCCGACACCGTCACGATCGACTGTCTTGAGCAGTCGAAGCGAGGACGACAACAGAGGATATGTTCGATTGCTTCCTCAATGCCACAGGTGTCACGGGCAGCACTGTCAGCCACTCCAATGGGGCAAGCAAATGCATTTGTAAAAATTCGTGGAGCCGCAACATTCATATGGGGACGGATTGCCCACAAAGCTCTTTAGGCTTCATACATGAGCTGCATGAATTATAATCCCATACATTTTTTTCACAAGGCACCACACTACGCCGACACAAGCGCCGCCGCGGTCACCGCACCTCCCATGCATCTGCCGTAACCGCAGCTGCAGCCGCGCTGGCACCTCCGGCGCGCATGGCGTTATAACCACCAAAGCGCAGGCCACGTGCACAAGCGCCTTCGCCACAATATTTTCCCCTCTCATTATTCCTCAAACAGGATTTAAAACATATAAAACGCATGAAGGCCAACTTACTACACTAAGTGCACTTTCTTAGGTGCTTCTCTTACAACGCCGAATTTATGTGGCTTGGTTTGGACTCAAGATAATAAACTTATTTTTGTAAGTTGGCGGAGTGCTTGAAGCCCGATTCACCTCCGCCGCGGATCCGCCCGATATTTCACTATCTGGGTATCGGCCTCTGTATTCCTGTCCACGCGCCGTAATACGGACGTAAGCCGGCCAGGGTACCCCCCTGGGAACGCATGCGGGGGATGCATACTGGGCTTAGAGGTAAACGGCTTCACTGTAAAAGATAGTCCAAGCTACAGTCGACAGAAAACAGTTGTTTCGATTCGGGATAGTCCAGATGGAATGCGTAGTTGGAGGGATGGTTTGCAGACTGTGCAGACGAGTATGGCGGAGACCTGGCGTGTTCCACATGGATCGTGTGGCATCACGCGCGAGTATGCAAAGCTTTGTTGATGGCTCAATTCTTGATAACAGGATAGGTTCCTTCATGGCATCTTTGTGAGTCCTCCTAGCAGCTTCATCGGCATCTTCGTTGTACGTGAATCCGTTCTGGCCCGGAAGCCACTGAGAAGTGGCGTAATTTCCTTTCTCTGCTAGCTGGTGATATAGCTGTCTTATTTCCAGCACAAATTGGTCTTGTGATCCATGACGTAGAGAGGAGAGTAGATACTGCAAGGCTGCCTTGGAATCTGTAACTATATGATCCATCTTCGTGGTTGATCGTCGTGAATTATGCGAAGTGTATTGCGAAGTGCATGCGAAGTGCATTGCGAAGTGCATTGCGAAGTGCAGCAATCTCCGCAGCAGTCGACGTTCTTCGGTGAGAGGTTTTAAATTTAATGGTCACGGCATTTCCGGGGAAGGTCACAGCTCCTGCGGATCCGCCCATAGTTGTCGAGCAATATGTGTAAATCTCAAGACGGTTCTTGCATGTCTCGTGCAGCATGAGTAGATATATCTGCTAGAGAGCTGGCGATGGGAGTCCTGCTTTCGTTCGAATTCCTGGTATCGAGAGTGAAACTTGTGGGCGAACCAAACACCAAGGAGGTGCCAGCAGTCTCTCGGCAAACCTATGATCTCTAGCTTGACAGTCAGGTTACGTCGATATCTCCTGATGAACGGAGGCACTGGGCCGGTCTTTTGGCAGCACGGCGGAGTGGCGAAAAGGGGCACGGGCAACGTGCCTGATGTGTGCTCTGAGCACATCCAATGTCATATCAGTTGTGACCGTTGTAATTTTGGCCTATCGCAATTGTTTCCGCTGTTGATGTGCAGCGCGGCTATCCATAACAAACCCTGAGTGCCTGCGCCTGAGGACTCTCGATTGTGCGGACATTACTCCTCGGGTATTACTCTGTACAGGCAAGCTGTATCTCATGTTTCTGAGAAACCGCGTGCTAGAATCTAACGGCCATTTCACACCTTTTGAAATTTCGTGGAGGGAAAACGTGGGGTATGCCAATGTAGGCAGAGATGGAAGAAATTAAAATAATGCGTTAAGAATAGTAATACGTGAGAAAAGGAAGAACAAAGTGTAAAAGAATTATTACGACGAGCTCATTAGTCGCATTGTGGCGGAAAATAAAGGATGTGCTATGTGTACTCACACTCGAACGATGACAGTGCTTATCCATTAAAAAACTGCGCGCGGGTTCTCTCTAGATAGCGATTGCTGAATGACTGTTCTTTATTCGAGTTAATCAAAGGCAGCCTTACAGGCAGGAATCACTAATTTGTCCTCCACAATCATTAGACGCTTATTTTCATTTTCCAGCTTGAACAAAACCTCGCTATGGTCACATTTGAGAGTGCAATCGAGCTCTCGAGAGTGCATTCTCATTACGCATAACTTATACCTGAAGGGTCAACACATGATTGGGAGTAGAGACGAAAAGCGCGTTTTCAAAGTGACTAGTGACTAGTGAAGTGCCGTTTGAACAAGGAACATTGAGTAGCACGATAATGTCTGCAGATTTGTTATTATATCGATTGTTTATGCGAACAGATAAGTTATAAGCTATAAGCACTTTAGGATCAAGAACGTGTAACGTGTGCGATATTTTTGAATACTGAATCTTGCTTCTGCGGAAAGCAACCTTCAACGTTTTGTTCCTGTCATTGTAACATTTACACAACTCAGGTTCGCTAGGTTGAACAAGCACCTCAGTTCAGGCCTGGAGTTCTTGCGTAGCTCTGCTGAAACCTTTACACCCCTGCAGATTATTGCGGTTTCTTGCACCTCACAACTCTTATCTAGCCTCAGACCCTTCCGTGCAGCAGAGCAATGACTACAGGACTCGCGAGCGCAGATGTTTGCGCAGTGAGATGGAGTGCCACGCAGCTCGGAACACATTGGATGATGAAATTACGATTAAAAGTGGTCTTGTCGGCAGGTGTTGGAAGCTTCTCTGCAGGTCACAAGGCGATTCAATGCGCTACTTTGCTGCGTTCTTTAATAAAATTTTTATGGAGGCTCTATGATACTGAAAATAGACTGCACTTGTTCGCACGTAAACGCACATAGAACAAAAACAATTTGTACAAATTTGTCGTACGGAAATATTTAGCATTAAAAAAAGTACGAGCAAATGAATGCTTCCACACTGGCTAAATTCATTCGTGTAGTTGGCACAGCCAAACACAGCGGAGGGTTCCCTTGTGGGCAATGCTTGGTCTTTCGCAAGAACGGCGTCCACAGGATTTCTTGTGTGGTGTTGTTACAAGTAGCCCTTTTACGCGAAAGTAGCGCATAAATTAGCGTTAACTTTGCCGAAAATAGTGCCAAAGAAGTGCGGTAAACGTGCAAGAATTCTAATTAGGAAAAGGCTGCACCTACACATGTCAGCGAGCGAACCGCCTACACGTGGATGTTACCAGAGGGATCAAGAGATGGCGCCACCATCCCGCGCGAGACGCTGGCCGAATGCTCCTTCTGAACCATCCGCTTCCACCGTCTTTACAACCGGCCTTCTCCTCTAGGCTCTGTATCTTGAAATAACTCGAAGGCGCACGTCTTATTGGTATCAGAGTAAATATCGAACGAATGTTCTGTATCTGCTATCACATAGAGCCGATGTCCGGCGCAGTTGCAGTCTTGATAGATGTTGCCGCCATCTGTGCTGCAGCGCTTGGCGCTAGCGGACGACAGGACGCGGAAGGGCGCTTTTACGATGTGTTCGCCCCCCTGATCGATCGAAGAACCATGTGTCTTGCACACTGCTTCACGGAACTATTACAACAGAGTATACGTGTGTCCTTGTGGTCATGATGCCATTACGATCGTTCCATCATCGTCATTCGAGCTTCGTCATCTGACTATCGTCATGCCGTCGTCGTCACCGCTTCTACGCCGACACAGTGGCCCAAGTTGGTGAATAACCTGGGCCACTTGGTATGTATGTATTCGCGGCCTTTATACTGTCGCGGCCGTTGCACCGTCGTTTCGTCATCCGACTCTTGTCATGCCGTCGTGCTCACACTATTGTCGTCATACAGTCGTTATGCATTCATCGCCTTAAGCTAGTTCACACAGCCGTCAACGCCCCGTCCCGTCACCGTCACGGCACCGGTTTTCGTCAGGGGAGAGGATTTCCACCGTTTTTCTCCTCAAAAACGAGTTGACGGCGACGCAGAGCGGTGCTCTACGTTTCCGTCGCCAGCATGGTGACGGCAACCCTATCGGAAACCCTCTCCCCTGAGAAACTATGCCGTGACGGTGACGTGACGGAGCGTTTGACGCTGTGTGAATGAGGCCTTACCGTCGTCGTCATCCCGTCGTCACTTGAGCCTCGTCATCAGACTCTCGCCAAGGCGTTGTCGTCGCGACATCATTGTCATACAGTCTTCGTAACACAGTATTCGCCACGCCATTATCGTCATACATTCCTCGACATCCCATGTCCTGATATCGTTGTTATGGCGCCGTCGTCATGCCGTCGTGGTCGTTCCATTTTCGGCATTCTAGCCTCGTCATCTCACTCTTGTCCTGCTGTCATCGTCACGCTGTCGGTTCACAATCCCGTCAACATTTTAAAAACATCAAGTAATTGTCGTCATAGCATAGTCGTCATACCACCTTCGTCGTATCTATGTCCTTCCTTCTCTGTCATTCAGTCGTAATTATGCTTTCATCATTCAATCCCGATTATGCCGCCGTTGTCGTTCCATCGTCTTCTTTGCAGCTCCGTCATCCGGTTGCGGTCATACACTAATCGTCACATCATCATCATACACTCGTCGGCATTCCACCCTCCTCCTGCCGTCGTTATACCGTCGTCATACTTTCAGCATCGTAATCTCATTGCCGTTGCCATACCGCCTTTGTCGTTCCATGAATGTCATCTCTTCTTCATTCCATTGGCATCGCTGTGTCATCATCTGTCATGAAAAAAGTGTGACCCTCACGAGTATGTATGTTGACTATATCGCCTACATGAATTGTAATAACATTCACTAACTAATTAAAATAACAAACATCGTGGAATGCGCCACCATGCAAGCCTGTAAATATCTCACTAGAAGACCACGAGCAGTCGCTATCACAACGCTGGCATTATGAAGAACGCCGGCAGCGGAGGCGAACGGTTCGTATAGCCATGCGATTCCCCACGACTCCGAAAATTTGATTCATCATCACCATCTGTATATTTTTATGTCCACTACAGGACGGCCTCTGTCAGCGATCTTCCAATTACCCCTGACTCTTAACTTAGTTTCTGTGATCTGCAACAGTTGGGGCGCGGAAAAACACCCTAAGAAGGAAGACAGCGCGCATGAAGTTAGCAGCCATTCCTATACTCGCCCTTGATCATTGCACCCCGCAATGATTACCTACAATTGGATACGGCAAGCGGACCGCGTAAGCGTCAACCGCACACAGTCATTCGCAGCTGCGGCAGGCCTAGTTGAGAAGACACGTGCTCTCCTCCCCATGCGCGCATTTGATCACGTGACCTCCAACTAACCCGTATATTGACCGCGTGGGAAGATAATGTCGATCATGCCGCCATCCTTTTCGGCTCAGTATTACGCGCTTTCTCTCGCACCCACAGTGTATGAATCGCTCACTCATATGACTTTTGGACTTTATACGGAATATCACGGTGACGACGACAGCGAAAAGTTGCCTGGAGTGTCGATACAATTGCTGTCGCAATAAAAGAAGAAATAGAAAACAGGCGCCGCGAGCTCGCTTCTACCGCGGCTGCAGACGTTGCAATGCGCACCGGCTACAAACACAGCATGATCACCAACGACAAAAACCAACTGTGGGCACCTCGCTTGTCGCTACTGCGCCAGAACCCGTTTGACGCTGTAAAGGAAGTGTATTTTCCACCGTATAAGCACCAGCAGAAACATAACAGTAGGCGCGTGCGCGGGGGGACAGCACGCGCGAAGTGACCAGCCATCTCGGATGGTCCAAGCTTGAACTCGGCGCAGCTTAACTCCAAAATAAAGCGCATGACTGCGTATGTATGGCAGAGGCAGGAAAAGTAGGAGTTGAGGACCCGTGTGTTCTAGCTGCTAGGCAAAAGATGACTCCACGCCGCTATCAAGAAGGTTCCTCAGCTCACGTGTTTCCATCAGCGAGTGACATGTTCCGCCAGAGGTTCTATGAAGTACTTGACACAGCGCTATCTTCGTTAAACAACAGGTATTCGCGTGAGCAGCATAAGTTCCACATCGAGCAGCTTGCCATAAGGAAGTTCTACGGTGATAGCGTTCTACGGTGACGACCTTGAACCAGGACGCCTGATTTTCCAGAGATATGCTGATTGACATTTTAAGCCCGCAAAGGTCGGCATCATTGCACCCATTCGAGGACGTCGTGCACATGTTTACGGGGGGCAAGGGCGAACACCTGCGAAAGCTTTTTGCCGCAATGTCCAAGCTAGAAAAAAATTGCGTTGGCCATGCCGGTCTATTCGACCACATCCGAGAGGTCCTTTTCTTGCTGTCTGCGACTGAAAATGTACTTGCGGTCGACGAGTGGACGAGCCAGTTTGAACCATATGACAATTTTGCATGCCCACAAAGAATTCTTCCGCAAAATAAATTTCAATAAGATTGCCGACGACTTGATTTCCATATGAAGTGCCGGAACGAACACTTTTTCAATGATGATGAAATGATCGCATCAGACAACGAACTGATGTCTTTTATAGGAGAGAGAAAGGCACCAACTTATAAGTCAAAGCAAACCACCTGGCTTTGAAAAACCAGAAAAAGGTATACAAAAGAACGAAAATGGGGTACATAACGGCTCAAGCAGAGTAAGGTCATTGAGCGAGAAAACAAGCGTGGTTGCGCTATTTCTAAAACTCCCCAGTCCGTGCTGTGCATTTTACTTAATAACTTTTATTCGTCATATGCTGCATTTGCCGCTTAATAACACAATCCACGCTGTTCTAATTATTGCTATCGAGTCCTTTCGCGCTTTTGAGATATCGCTGGCTTATTTATTTATTTGTTAATATATTTATTTATTTGGGCCCCTGGTGATCTTTACTCTATAATTCTTTATTATGCCTGCGGAAAATAAACGAAACCAGTGGCATAAGCCATGCTTTGACAAGTAATGGAACTGAATCATCTCCTACTCTGTGGTCTCGCAAATACTCATAAAGCTCGTCACTTCAGTGAGCAATCTTTCGCGGTCACTCGAAGTGTCGAGTTGCAATTTTTATGAAAGGTAATATATATATGATATATATATATTATATATAATATATATTCATACATGGGTAGGGTTCGGAAAGCTAATCAGCCCCCCCCCCCCGGAAAAAATGAAACTTTCCGCCTATGCCAGGGCGGCCTTGGCAAGCGAGTGTCACACCAAAGGCGGCCGTTACGAGACGCAGTGTATTCCGCATATAACCGAATGAATGAACGTCTCTGAATTACTACTGCCAATTTTAATAAACATCAATTCAGCAATACGGTGTGTCATCAGATTGTTGAATGCTAACTGTATGCCGTCCATCGACAGTCATCCTGACATTGATTCCCGCCGCAATTCTTTACATATAAAATAAAAATATATTTCAACAGCACACATGACGTTCAACCGCATTCAACATTTTCCGTACAATATTTATTAACCGAATTCAGGTTAAAGCAATATTTCACTTGACAGAGACGTCGTTTCACGTGAATTGCACGCACCAGCTAACAGCGTGCAAAAAATGTGTCAAGTTCAACAAGCGGAAGAAAGGGCAAAGAGAGAAGTAGTTTTACATTACATCATATATAGCACACCACATTAATACAAAGTTTATAAAAATTTAATCCATTAGTCCCAGCGCGCCAAGTATACAGTCGGAATTTATACCAATGGAATTTATCCTTATTGAGAGCGAAGTATGGCAACTCCCTGGAGTTCTTCGTCAGTCGGATAATCGGCGGGATCTATGAGAGCATCCATTGCTTCCCCCCAAAAAAAGGTCCCAGGACAATGGAACATAAATGAAAACGCTGACCGTTAAATAATTTAACTACGACAAATTGCATTGACTACTTTGAGATGTCCCGCATGGAGCAATTTGTTTCTTGTGTATGTGTGTGTGTGCGCGTGTGTGCGTGCGTGCGTGCGCGCGTTAAAGAATTAAAATTGAAACTGATGCATATTATGTGTCGTGATTTCGGACATAAGTTATCACTAGGTAGTTAGACTTCAGGTTGCGTGCATACGAACAATTTGATGAAATCATATTGATCGATCGTTCGGTTTATTGATTATGTAATTAATTATTTATTCGTTGATTGATTTATGATTGGGTTTAACGTCCAAAATCTAACACCGTGTAGTCATCATCATCATGATCAGCTATATTTTGTCCACTGCAGGACGGAGGCCTCTCCCTGTGGGCTCCAATTACCCCTGTCTTGCGCTAGCTGATTCCAACGTCCGCCTGCAATTTCCTAACTTCGTCACCCCACCTAGTTTTCTGTCGTCCTTGACTGCGCTTCCCTTGTAATGTAGTGTGGTGCTCCGTGTAGAGCCGCGTTTAGTGCTCCGCGCTAATTATGTCCACCCGGAATTTGCAAACATTAAGCCCATGCTCGGTACACGGACATGTTTACCCTAAGCGCCCATGGCAATCGGCGCAGGGGCAGTGTGAATCAAACCCGCGACCTCCTATCTAGCCGCGGAATGTCATAGCGAGTGAGCCGAAGCGGCATGTGGTGTAATTGTTACAGCTTACGGCCTGGAAAAGTACAGCACACCTGGTAGGAAAAAGTGTTGTGGCTGCATGTATTCTTTTTCTGACTTTGTTTTTCCTAGCTGATGCGGCTGAAGGAGAACGATAAATATTGTGCACTCAAATTGTTCTTTTTTTCGCGATAGTAATGAAAGACTGTCCATGCATAATAACTTTTAAATGAAGGCTCGAGAAATGAATATTGTTAACGCCATTATTAGGTCACACATTCTTGTGAATTTATTATTTCATGCAGAGTTCCATCATGTGTAATGCTGGGCTAGATGATTCTGACTGCTTCTATATAGACATTGATGTAGTAAGCATTCAACGCCGCACCTTGTGACTTGCCATCCACTCTTCGGTATCTTTGTGTTAACTGGCGAAATTATTGGCCTGTGAAAAGTTTTCAGTTGGCGTTCCAAAATTATGGACTTGTTCTAGCAAAACCGACCACCGTCCGAAAAATAATATTTAGTCGGTATAGAGATGATGGCTAGTAATATAACAGTAATCTCTCAGATCCACACAACGCCCAGGAGGCCGCATATGAGGAATGCGTGTTCACTGCTGCATCTAACAACGTGGCTATCACACTCGAATGGCAGAAGATTTTCTATATCCTTTGCAAAGGGCTCCAAGTATGTTCGCAGCAGCAGCTGCCTAAGCCTGAGGCAATACGTCCCGGGACGACCGTGGCAACGGTGAGACCCGCACGTTTCCAGACTTTTAAGGGGGCGCTTGAAAAAGTCGATATGGAAGCCCATATAAATGGCCAAATTCTTTCACCCTCTACACGTTGCAATAGCCTGTTCTTGTTTAAATGCGGCACTCACGTGAACAGTGCATATAGTATGAGAATAAAGAAATCATGCAGTTTCATCAATTTTGTCATTACCTTTTAGGACGGCCTAGCAGACAGCTTCGGTTTCAGGATGATGCTCTTCCTGTCGCAATGGCGTGAGGCCGAGTGACAAGCTATTGCGTCCCGAATGGCCGGGCGCATTCTTTGAATGTTTCCCATCGAGGCAGGCAGTTTCATCAGCGTCCCCCAGACGGCGACACTGCCCGACACCGACGTTTACGGGCAAAAAAGGGCCCAAATCGCAGGGCGCATCGTTTGTGTGTTCCCCCGATACCAGCCCCTTCATCAGCGGCCGCCAACCTGGCGACGCGGCGCGACACCGGCAGGACGCGATACAAAGAAGCTCACAAAGCGACCACAACCGCCACCCTTCGTGGAAGCGGGGGCCAGCGCGAAGGTCCTCTCTCGACACAGGCAACAACGAACGTCACTGATAGAGATAGACACCCAGTAACGACTTCGTAGAATGTGAATCCCCTGTTTCCAGATTGCCATCGTCCTTGCTTCGAAGTGCAAACATTAGAGCTGATTCAGCGAACAATACGACCCGTCTCATTGGCGCATCAAGGTCATCCGATTCCTCGCCGGGTCAACTAAGGAAGACGACTGCTTTATATGCAGACACCTTGGTGCATGGCAGTGTCCTGACGTGTTCTGATATGTGCTCAGACATGCAGTGAGCTGAGACTTTTTTTCTATTGCTCCCCCGTGGAGTGGGATTCCATATTTGGAGCCACTGTAAATATATAGAATAAACCCTCTTTTAACACGAAAGTGTTTAATGCCGGGGTCCACCAAGACTTCACTGACGTATTTCCGTCACGGAAATACGTCATAGAACATAATACAAAGAAAGAAACCAGAAGAAAAAGTTCCACAAACATGCAAAATTTGGGAATCGAACCCACGACCTCTCGGTCCGCGACGATAGATCGCCGAGCGGGTTTAACCCATTGCGCCACAACCATTGGCAGAGAGCTACACAGACGCGCCCGTTATATATCTAACACTCCTCCGTGTACCCGCGCTCTTGTTCGGGCGGTGCAGCCCCTACGGCAGAAAAGAGAAGTACTGCTATGACACTAACGCGCACCGACAGTGAACGCTTCGGTGGGTCTCCCACTACGGACGCCTCGATGCCAGCAGTCGAGGGACGCTGGCATCAAGAAGCAATACCAACGCCACCATAGGTGGCGTTGCTAGGTGGCGTTGGTAGTGGCGCGTTCGCCGTACTCAGCACAGCGGAGCGTGGCCTCCAAATTATCTGAAAATGTTTCTGAAGTTGATCGCGGAGGCTGCAATTGCGACGCGCTGTTACGCGCTGTATTTTACTCGGTGACGATTTCAGTTACGTGCTTTGTCTGCGCGTTGTATTAGTGGTCAGTTACGTGCTTCGTCTTTCGCGTTGTGCTAGCGTGTGCAGCGTAGTGCAGCTTCCATTATGCACGACGTTGCTCATGGTCATCGACGTTGGTAGTCGTGATGGAGGAGACGTGCCACCAGGGCGTCAGCGTGGGTGCATCACGCCTAAGGGCGCTTTAGCCACAAAACACCAATAGACCTTATATATCAATGTGCAATAAACATTACACTACTTCTGTGAAGACCACGTTTCACTTTCGTGTTCTATACCGATTCCTATATAAGAGGGATCAACCACATTTTTTTTTCTATCGCTCTTACTCCCGGACGTACTCATGGACGCAGTCACCCATAGCGGAAGTAGCGAATCTTTTGAAAACAGGTCGCATAATGAAAACATCAGGGAGTTTGATGACACTGAACTGCCGCTTCATTGCCCTCGTTTTGTTTGCCTGAGCGCCTGTGGCACTTCCGCATGAGCAAGATGCGGTCAGTGGCTGCGGGTGGAATAGACTGTAGTAAATTTTCGTACTTCGAAAAGCACGCTTTGAAAGTTCATACAATAAACGTAATAAGAAGAAATATAACGGTTGTACCGCCATACTTGTATAATGCCTTGCTGTAGATAAATAGCTTTGCTAACTTTT
>NW_023605769.1:0-40001 GCF_013339745.2 Dermacentor silvarum
TTACATTCTTTCCGTTTTCAGCCTTCCCGATTGATCGATATTTAGGCTTAAACATACCAAGCAGCAGCAGGAGGTTTATTTATAGAAAGTCACAGTAGCGGGCCTGAGTTTATGCCCACTCACTAACCTTAGACGAACTGCTGCACTATTTTTTTTTTTTTTGTGTGTGTGCTAAGAAATACTGCATCCCTTATAAGCGCCTCCGTCAGCTTCGTCCAAGAAAGCGTTTCGTTCTACGCAGTATTACAACAAGACATTGGGAACGCCTAAGGTCTTCTTATGTACATGCGGTGTGTAACTACTAGCTGGAACAACATGTATACTTACTTGACAACTGTAAAAAAATTTTCATCAGTATTTTAATGCGAAGCTTTATATGGCTGGGTGAAATCGCCTGTCCACAGAGAACCAAGGGCATCAGCATCGGCTCGAGCATCGCCGTCTTCTTCAGAAGCTGGCTCATTGGCTCGTGTTCGTGCTCGGATTCCAGAGTAGAATTCCAGTTCTCTTTAGTCCTCGTAATGGGGAGGCCACGTTGGGCCATTGCTTAAGGGGGTATGAGTCATTCAATGTTTTACGTAACGGACAAATTTAATCTTGAAGCAATTTAATTTCAAGAGTCGCAAGTGGCAATGGCGTACTCCGCGCATACCGTCAGTGACGTCGTTCTCTCCGTCACAGCCGAACGTGTAAGTAACTTCATAATTGAGAAATACTGTAATGAATCCTCGGGACTAGCCCAATGATAAACACCGGGCCTGCACGTTTTAGCTTCTCTGGTTATACTTCTTCACGAAGTGGAAGGGCCGAAGAATTTTAAAAATTATATACACTTCCTACAGGTCATCTATTGTGTTAAGATAGTCACTTTTTACGAAGACCTTGTAAATCGTTATGCATTGTGAAATATAATGTATAAATCTGTGCATATGACATACGTGCCTTTGAATACCTCCATTACCGGGCTCTGTCACTCAAGTCAAACCCATAGCTCTGGCAAGCCCTCATTTCAGCACGATGACATTTCCAGTATAAAACATTATCGTTGTATAACGTGCTACCCTGCGCTTTCGCTTGTAGGCAAGCAGGAACGACCCATATGTCTATGAGCACCAACATGCTGTAGCACCTATAACCAACAAAGGGCCCTTCCTTAAGTTGCAGCACAGAAGATTAAGCAGGGACCCATTCTAATGTTTGTAGCGAGACGGATAACCCGGACGAATCCATTTATAGTGGTTTTCACTGCTGCGACATTGCTTGACCAAGATAATCGTTAAACAATACAAAGGAACATTAGAAGATTATGTATGATGCCATATAATAGTGCAGGTAGTGCGGAATAATATTTCGGAGCTTTTTGATCATGCTCCTAAATCTCAGTACGTGAGCATTCTTGCACGCCACCCGGGCCAGCCTGTGGCAAACCGGGAATCGAACCTACTACGTCATGCACAGCAGCAGAACACCCTATACGGAGCGCCCACAGAACATTCGCGCCCCTCCGAATAAATCAACCAGCTAGCCAACTTAATAAATAAACTAACTGACTAACTCGCTAACGAACTAACTGAGCCACGTGTGATACTCCGATTCTAGCATAACAGGCGTACTTTTAGCACTTTTCCTTTGCAAGGGCAGTGATAAGTCGTAATGATGCATTTATTTGTCCATTTTGTTCTTGTTATTCGTCACGCTGAGTGGTCGATGCTGACCATAACCGCGATGCCCGGCTTACACGCCTAAAGAAAGATTGTGGCAGTTTCACCCGAAAGGTGAAGCATCAATTGCGATAGCAAATTAGTGGAGAGCTACACGGAGTAAGGATAGCAGTTTTATCAGCTATATAAACTTCGACATGCAGCAGCACCATAACTGTTGTCGACGCCGTCAGCGTTTTGCCCGCGTTCGCACCGAACGCGCGCGGCGTTGGTGACTGCTGCCGATGCCTCTGGGGGCGGCTCGGAGGTTTTCGACGAGATCAGAATGGGGCACTTGTCGAGCTGCATCGGAAATCTTACCCACCTTCCCACCCTCGCAACGTTTTTTTTATATAAATACGCATTTGGTGCCGCAGCTAAACGCCGCCTCCCCTCCCTCCCGTCCCCCCACGGCCTGTCGCGCGACGGAAAATGTCGCGTTTGCTCTCTATATATGGTGATTGTAAAGGAGGAAACAGACGCTTAATTCTGCAGCCCTTCAGGAAGCACGGCGCAGAACGCGCGTTTGCTCTCCGACGTGCGTTCGCTCCCCGTGAAAGCGCGCGTCCCTCGCGCCCTTTCACTCGCACATACAGCGTCCGGAGCGCGGCGACGATTTCATCATTGTTGACGTCATACGGAACCTCACGGCGACGATGACGCGGACAGCAGAAATCCGCTTTGGAGTGTCCATATAATTGCCATCGCAATAATAAAACGCTTGCCTGATTAGCTAAAAAACTCCACCCGGTAAAAGGTATTGCAAACTCGTTAATAAATCTCGTTTTATTGCGATAGCAATTATATGGACACTCAAAAGCAGATTTCTGCCGTCGGCGTCGCCGTCGCCGTCGCCGTCGCCGTCGCCGTCGCCGTGAGGTTCCGTATGACGTCAATGGAGATGAAATCGTGGCCGCGCGCCGCCGAACGCTGTATGTGCGAGTGAAAGGGCGCGAGGGACGCGCTCTTTCTCGGGGAGTGAACGCACGGCGGAGAACAAACGCGCGTTCTGCGCCGTGCTTCCTTAAGGGCTGCAGAAGTAGGCGTCTCTTTCCTCCTTTACAATCACCATATATGTAGAGCAAACGCGCCTTCTTGCAAATGCGCGAGAGGCCGTGGGGGAGGGGGGGAAGGGGGAGGGAAGGGAGGCGACGTTTAGCTGCGGCACCAAGTGCCTATTTATATCAGAGGCTCCGGCAACAGTCACCAACGCCGCATGCATTTTGAGCGAACGCGGGCAAAACGCCGATGGCGTCGACAACAGTTCTGCGCGTTGCCGGTGCTGCTGCATGTCCAAGTTTATACAGCTGATAAAGCTAATATCACTACTCCGTATAGCTCTCTACAAATTTGCTATCGCAATTGATGCTTCACCTTTCAGGTGAAACTGCGACAACTTTTTATTGCGATAGCAATTATATGGACACTCAAAAGCAGATTTCTGCCGTCGGCGTCGCCGTCGCCGTCGCCGTCGCCGTGAGGTTCCGTATGACGTCATTTGGAGATGAAATCGTCGCCGCGCGCCGAACGCTGTATGTGCGAGTGAAAGGGCGCGAGGGGCGCGTCTTTCACGGGGAGTGAACGCACGGCGGAGAACAAACGCGCGTTCTGCGCCGTGCTCGCTTAAGGGCTGCAGAAGTAGGCGTCTCTTTTCTCCTTTACAATCACCATATATGTAGAGCAAACGCGCCTTCTTCGGACGCGCGAGAGGCCGTGGGGGAGGGGGAGGGAAGGGAGGCGACGTTTAGCTGCGGCACCAAGTGCCTATTTATATCAGAGGCTCCAGCAACAGTCACCAACGCCGCACGCATTTTGAGCTAACGCGGGCAAAACGCCGATGGCGTCGACAACAGTTCTGCGTGTTGTTGCTACCAAAGCCGCTCACCTTACTTCGTATGACATTGCTGTGTTGCTATCGCATTCATTGCTTCGCCCTTAGGGCGAAACTGTGACATTTTTATTGCGATAGCAATTATATGGACACTCCAAAGCAGATTTCTGCCGTCGGCGTCGCCGTCGCCGTCGCCGTTGCCGTCGCCGTTGCCGTCGCCGTCGCCGTCGCCGTGAGGTTCCGTATGACGTCAATGGAGATGAAATGGTCGCCGGTGGTAAGTGGTAAGTGGTTCTTGAGGGAAAGGGAAAGGTTGGCGCTATCTTCTGCAGCCCTTGAGGGAGCACGGCTCAGCGCCAAGGTCGCCGCGCGCCGCCGAACGCTGTATGTGCGAGTGAAAGGGTGCGAGGGACGCGCGCTTTCACCGGGAGTGAACGCACGGCGAACAAACGCGCGTTCTGTGCCGTGCTCCCTTAAGGGCTGCAGAAGTAGGCGTCTCTTTCCTCCTTTACAATCATCATATATGTAGTGCAAACGCGCCTCCTTCTGACGCACGAAAGGCCGTGGGGGGGGGGGGGGGGGGCAGGGAAGGGAGGCGACGTTTAGCTGCGGCACCAAGTGCCTATTCATATCAGAGGCTCCGGCAACAGTCACCAACGCCGCACGCATTTTGTGCGAACGCGGGCAAAACGCCGACGGCGTCGACAACAGTGCTGTGTGTTGCCGGTGCTGCTGCATGTCCAAGTTTGTACAGCGGATAAAACTACTATCCTTACTCCGTATAGCTCTCTACTAAGTTGCTATCGCAATTGATGCTTCACCTTTCGGGTGAAACTGCGACAATATTTTTTAATACAGCGACGAAAAGTTACAACTAAATTTACAGCCAGTAGGCCATGTTACATTCGGCAGTGCTCCGATGGGACCAAAACGAACCGACTTCAAAAATTCGCGCTTTGCGGGGTCGCTTGTGATCGACTCTGTGTTTGCGCCATTTTCCGATCCTGCATGGTTTGTATATGAAGCACATTGGGGGAGGCTCATGCTTCGAGGCGGGGTTTTCAGAGCTTGGGGCTGTGGCAGCTCGCATTGAGATCGCGCTATAGAAGAGCTTCCTGTCGTACGCACAGCGGCTTAAGCTGCGAAATGGAAAACCCTCCCCTGCGCCTGCATATGTCGGTGTGAGAGGAAGCGAAAGTCGTTTGAAGGTGTGCCTGCAGAAGCAGCTACAGATGAACCAGCTGAGGCCTCGGCATAGTGCAGCCAGGGATTCTGGTGCCGCTCAGAAACGTATCCGTGCAGGGGGCGTGCACGCCTCGATGTTCCAGGAGGAAAGTGCTCTTTCGCGAATGCGGGAGAAAAGCCTCCTTCTCATCAAGGCAGCTCGCGTGCCTTCCGCCGTTTCCTCTCAAAGCCGCCGTCTCTAAACCGGGCCATCAATACTAGGAGCGGACACCGCCACCGCGCTAACTCTCTGCGCACGTGTATTTTGTTTCCGGCCGGCTGCCTCGTAAGGAAGAAGGTGTTTCTTTCAGTCGTTCATATCTAGGAACGAGATAGGGCTTCTATACCATAGAGCAGGCCTTGTAAGTCGCAATGGCTTCTTCGTTTCGGCTCTCTCCACCTTCGCTCGCGCCTTCTCGCATTCCCCACTGCCTTGCGCGCATGGTATGGTTACTAGCTATTCTGGGCCGTCGGCTCCGGGGAACCGTATCGCGGAAGGTTTATCGAGATGCTACGCGTTCCTACGCTATTCACGAGCGAGACGGACAAGAACTGCGGAATGCCGAAGTTTTGGGAAACGGAAACCTCTATAGTCTCCTGCTCGCTTCGTTAATGTGTGTGGCGGAGGGCCTTAGCGGTAGCATCCTACACGTGAATTCTTGCGTGGATTCGAGCGCAGCACCCATGGTGTCGTCATTTTCGTCATAATGTGAGGCGTTGGCTTGCAGGTCGGTCGGGGCCCGCCGCCGTTACAACCACAGCTGCGACTAGAAAAATTTGATTGTTGTTGTTGTAGTTGTTGATTCACGACAACTGCCGCAACATCAACACGGTGCATATGCCTAGAATCGCATGGGATATGGGATAGAAGAAGAAAAATAAATCTAAAAGAAAGTATAGGAGCGCAGTACGCTGATGGGAGATATCTAATAATGCCATATGACATATGCAAGGATACGGGTTTTATACCGTGTGTCCCAGCTAACGCTAGCCAAGCTGTTCAAAAAAAAAAAGATTTAGAAATGACGGTGCAAGGTACAATTATGAGACACACAGCGCTCGGTCATCAAAGGTTTAACGACCAAACAATATAGGTATATAGCCTGTATCGCCCCGTGTTCCTTTAACTTTTTTTTTCCTCCTTGAACAGTTTGGCAAACGTTAGCTCGGACACAGTATATGGGGTACCCCACTTACGTTAGCCAAGCTGTCATAAAAAATATAAAAAAATAAGAAAGCAGAAATAACATGGTTCAAGATACGTTTATAATACAAGACCTACGGCGTTCGGTCGTCTGACCTGTGACGAACGAACCGCATAAGTTTTGTAATTGTATCTTGCACCTCCTTCTTTTTCCTTCATTTGATTCTACTAACTGCATGGCGAACTTAAACTGGGACACACGCTATAGGATCCCATATGTCTCATTTGGGATTATTGAATGTGGGAGTTATGGGGCACATGTTTTTCTTTTTTTTTTTCAGTAAGATGGCATCACATTACTAAGGCTCCTACGTCAATCTTTGCTATTTGGCAGCACAAAAGGCTCCATGTGTTACCTAGCATAGCGTGAAGGAATGCAGATTTGATGACAGCTTCCCACTGAATTATGTGCCGTACCGATCCTTTACGCTCGACTGGCGCAGACGGATTAATTAAGAATCGCATTGCTGCCGTCTTCCCAATTCGCTCGGCACCATCTAAAATCTGTGGGGGCTTTTATCAGTGTCAAATTTCATTTCAATCGCGCGGATTCGTGTTTGGCGGTAATTTTCTGTTACAAGCGTTTTTTTTTTTTTTTTTATTGCGATAAAGACTTGCCGTTAAGGCATAATTCTTGATGTGTATATGTGTATTATATGTGTGCTGTGAGGCCTGTGTTGTGTATGAATTGAAGCAGTGTTTTGTGGAATCTGTTATCATGTATCCAGCGGTCATAGCTGGTTGTCACACTGTAGCGGAGGCCGGCTTGCAGTAGGAGACGCGAGCGTTCCGATTGTAAACCAGTACATGTCCATATTAGATGGTATGCATCTGCTTCCATCACAGGGACGGAGCAGTATGGACACGTAGCACCCAGTGGTAAATGCGACCAGTTCCACCTTGAGATCACAGCCGGTGTAAGGGCCACCCCGGCCCGAAGCCTCCTAAGCACAACTTCCTCCGCCCTAGTAAGGTGAAGGGGGAGGGAGCAGACACACGGGGGGATAAGAGCGCGTGTGTCCTGCCGAAGAAAATTTTTACGGGCTCGGAGCGAGTTAAGGGGTTGAGGTGGGAGGGGAATAGACGGAAGGTCTGGATTAGGAGGGCAATGTGCCTGCTGGTCAGAAGCAATGTTATGAGGGTTCGCTGCATGGCCTTGAATCCAGTGTACCTTGACGCAGGTAGCTGTTTTTCTATTCATCGTGTGTATTGTCTCACAGATTTCCATCGCCTTGTCAACCTTCTTGAGTTCCTGAATAGCCGCTAAAGAATCAGTGAAGATATCTAGTTGTTTGATGGTAGGCAGCTTAGATGTCGCATCTTGCACAGCGTCGTGGATGGCTTGAAGTTCCATTACTAGAGCGCTGGCTTCCGTAGATAAATAGCGCTGGTGGCCAGCTGATGAAATTATGCGTTGTACTGAGGAATGATGTCCTCCCGCCGTCTGGGAGAATAGCAGCATCCGTATAGACTTTGCAGGTGTCAGCGCATGATGCATCGATGATATTGTGGTCGTCAATAATACCTGTTGTATCGCTGCGTCGTAACTTCGTCGGCTTATTAGTTGTGATGCTGGTGAATTCCCAGGGAGGCATTGGATAGGGCTGATTGTCAATACGACAGCCGCGTTGAAAATGAGCATGTAACGCAGCGACAGCCGGAACAAGTTGCTTTTTTATTTCACGTGCTTTTTCACGTTGCAAAATTAGCTCTGCAATTGTGTTGAGCTGGGCATGTTCCTGTAACGTTGGTATCGGAGTGATGCGTGGTAGTGCTGTGATTGTGCGCATAGCATCGCGATTAATCGTCTCTAACTGTGCCAACTGTGCCAAAGTTAGCCGTTGAAATTGTGCCTGATATAAAATTCGTGGCTGCAAGACTGCCGTACCAGCCGTCGAGCTACGTCAGTACGAGCTCCAGCTGCTTTTGCTGCAATGCGACGAATAAGGTGAAGTGTTTTTGTCGAAGTCTGTCTGATTTTACGGAGCCAGTGTGCACCACCGCCGGAATGGTGAATATCGAGACCCAGTATGCGGACCTCCGAAGCCTCAGGGATTGTCACTGCGCCGAGTTTAAATGTAAAGGGGCGCTGCGTGATTCTTGTGCGTCCTTTCTTGTTGGCCACCACAACGTAGCTTGATTTTTGGGACGGAAATGTCCAACCCTGCTTTCGAGCGTAGTTGTGCAGAACATCAAGGGCTTCTTGAAGCTGTTGAGTTTGTCGAGATACATCTTCATGTGCGGACCACAGAGTGACGTCATCCACATAGATTAAAAACTTCACGTCTGGAATCTGGTGTAGTTGCCAGGCTAGAGGTATTAGAGCAACGTTGAAGAGAAGAGGAGCTAAAACCGAACCTTGTGGGACTCCTCTGTTCGATGTGAAGTATCCTTCTTGCCTCCCATCTACTCTAATCGCAAATGTGCGATTCTGAAGAAATGAGTAGATAAATCTTAGGACCCGCGGTGGAAGTCCCAGGTCGATGAGGTTGGCAATAATGATTTCATGGTCTATATTGTCATAAGCTTTCGTTATGTCAGTTGCTACTACCGTGCGCACAGCGTGGCTGTGTGGCGAAATCTGTAAAACATCGTCTGATAAGATAGAAAGACCGTCTTCAGTTCCTAAGTAAGAACGGAAGCCAATTTTAGCGGGATGATATTTATCATGGCGTTCAAGCCACCAGGAAACACGTGTGGCTAGCATCTTTTCAGCGAGCTTGCAGACAGTTGAGGTTAGCGAAATTGGGCGTAAAGACTGCAGGTTATTTGGAGACTTTCCTGGTTTCGGGATCGGGACAACAATTGAATGCTTCCAGTCAGGTGGAACGTTTCCAGTCTCCCATACGTTATTAATAGCCTGAAGAAGTGCGTCGAGAGCTGCTCCTTCCATGTTCTTGAAAACCTCATAAGGAATACCATCGGGTCCAGGTGTTGTGCGTTTCTTCGAAGATTCAATCGCCGCTATTAGTTCGGCCATACTGAAAGGGCTGGATATTTCGGATTCATCAGACTCATCAATGAGTCTGATGAATCCGCGTGATCGTACTTCGGGAAATGAGTGTGAGGTGACGCGTGATCGTACTTCGGGAAAAACGCTCTAGCAGCGTGTTCTGCAAATTCATGTGGCGAACTTTGCATCGCTAACCTAACGCTCGCTGCAGGGTCAGGTTGCTTATGACCGCGTTCCATTGACCGGAACGTACGCCAAAGTGCTCTGTTTCCAATGCCCGATCCAAGATTCTCGCACCACTCATACCATCGTCGTCGAGAAAGTTGCTTTTCGTGCCGACGCGCCTAACAACGAATTGACCACGTGCTTGCAGGCCTCCGAGTATTCCTCGTATTTCTGAACCGTCCTGCATGCAGCTCACAGACTTTCCTCTGGTAATTGTGTGAAACTCTCTGCCCCGTGGCCACATGTTATCGCCCTATCTATGACAGCATTTGTGACAGCTGATGGGTTCTCTGAATTTACCGCCATCGCATGCCGTTCGTATTGCACCCAATGCGCCTGTCAGTTTTTCAGCGCATCTGAACTATTCTTCGCTGTCAAAAGAGGGACGCGTGTTTATGCTATCGTGAGGACATCTCAGTTTTTCTCTCCGCATTCTTGGACTCATCTCGCTCGTATCCATTTCGCAAGCTGTTGAACCGCTATGAGAAGCGTTGCCAATGCGCCAAAAATGACAATGCCTCTGCTGTCTTGTCTAGATTGCTTTCGCCTGGCCGGCATTTCTTTAGTATTTGTATAGCGGGAATAAGAATACCCCGCATTAGCCGGCCCTTTGGTCGGCCATTTCAGCAGGACCTCGATATCTAATGAAGAAGAATCAGTTTGTCTTTCTATTCCTTTTTCACAGCCGCTGTACTGCAAGCCCGAGTTTAACACAGAAATGAATAACGTTAAATAATACAGACATGACAGCAAAGCACAGATGATTTCTTTCTGAAATACTGAAAAAGAGTTTGCGGCTCCTTTTTCCAGCTAATTTCCAATAGTAGACAAACTCGTAGTCTGGATGGCGCTTTTAAAATACAATGACGCCAGCGTTTCTGCCTGGCTGCTTAGGAAGCTGAACGTAGAGAAGGAAGCTGCACCTTTTGGTTCTATGGATTCCAGTGGGCGGAGAAGAGCATGTTTAAGTAGGCTGCACCACGACATCGTGATTTAGTTGTTGCACGGCAATGAATTACGTTGTGCTTTAGCGGTTGCAAATGGCAATGTTGAAGCCGACCAGACTGCTTGCTGGAGTGGCGCACGGCGACGCAACCTAGCTGGCGCCCGCGCCATTCTAGGGAAGGGACAGGTCGGCCCTCGTAAGTACCGTTGCGTGACGCTCTCGACGTGCTATTTAGTGCAATGTCCAAAAAAAGTAGGGACCCTCATTCAAATTGGTAACTTAAAATGTCATTTCCACATGCAGAGTTTCCTCTGAAGGTAAGGCCTTACAAGTGTATTTCGAATTCGTTTAGTAGTTTTTTTTTTTTTGCACAAATTGAATTTACCGACCGTAGTAGCTTATAGTGAAAATGAGATTGCACTGCTGATTTCAAAGTCGCGGGTTAAAATTAATCTATGTCCACCGCTACGGCACGCTTCATCTTCATTACGTGGTTTTGACACGTAAAGCACTAGAACCTAATTAAATTTGCCAAACGGCAATTGAAGCAATCGCCACAGTGGAGTGCGTGTAGTGTCCGCGATGACTTGCGTCGGTTTATACGCCTGAACACACTTTGAGGCTAAAAGACCAGTGCTCAAATTTGCTTCAAAGTTACGCGGAAGCTCCCTCGAGCTGAGACCCATTCATTTACCTTGTAGCCGCGCTGCTAGTGCAAGCTCTGACCGAAGGCGATTCTCAAATTTTGCTTCGTATCGAAAAAAGTCATGCTTAAAAGCAGGAGTGGTCTTCAAGCACAGGACTCTTTAAGCCAGTTATAGACATCGTACGGTTACGACATGACAAAACTCTAAGTAAACATAATATCTATTTACTCGCAGGGTGACAGCTGAAGCCCAAGGAGAGCCGGAAAGAAACGAGAACAGGCGCCCCGCCCCACAAGTTCCAAGTGTGCGAGACGACATTCTCCAGGAAGACAACTCTCCGAGACCACCAGCTCACGCACAGTGCCGAAAGGCCGCACGAGTGTAGCGAGTGCGACAAGAAATTTGCCACAAAGAGAGCTCTTACGAGACATATGTGTAGGCACGCAGACAGCAGACCGTACAAGTGTCGTTTATGTACAAAAGCTTTCAAGGACACGACTGCTGGACGTCCACAATAGGACTCGCACAGGAGAATGGCCCTTCGAGTGTCCCGAGTGCGGCCGAAAATTTTCGCAGAAAAGTAACTTCAATCAACACCGGCGAACACACACTCATGAGAAACCACACGAGTGTCTGGAGTGCGGAAGTAAATTTGTTTTTAAAAGAAGCCCAACCAGTCACGGGCGGCGAGTGCACGCTGCGCAAACTGATTAGGGTCGGTATTTTGGAGCGATACCTTTCCGATGCTAATGCCTTTGCGCGCTTGGTCTCAAAGCGACCAAGTGCGAAAAGCAGCGTGGTTGGAGCGACGGTCCGCTCACGTTATCAACGGGATCAGCCGGCCGTAAGCGGTGCATGATAAGACTAGTATAGAATAAATCATAAGGCATCGCTACAAAATACCGGCCTAGGAGTGCTTTTTTTGGGGGGGGGGGGGGGGTGCTATAGTTTCAGTATTGAGAGTGCGCAGAAATCTCATTTTCTGGAATGCGCTTCTTCGCTTGTCAGCACAGTACCGTGATCATTGCCTAATGCAAGTCACCTTCCGCCATTATTGTGGGGACCCGCCGGACAGAAGCACGTGGACCTGCCTGTTGTACCAGACTGCTGGTATGAAAAAAAAAACAAAAAAACAAAACAAAAAACAAACTAGGACATGTTGACATTCCGAGACAGCTAGTCGTAACAGGTTACGCGCGCTCGCTTTTTTCATAGTTCTAGCACAGCGATACATATTTGGACGAATGCAAGACTCCAACAAGAAATGGTTTAGTATTTCTTTTTCAACTCACCGCAATATAAGGAGACCGAAATGAACGAGCTGCCTTCGTTCTTGTATTTTAGGAATGTGCGACATGACAACCGCTTGCGCGACATCTTCTTATTGTTTTATTTACTTAGAACAAAGCTACATCGACAAATTTCGTACTTTGTGTCGCATGTTCTTAAACAGTTTTCGTCTGGAAAATTCCAATTTTTCGGTGTAGCGTACCGCTCGTTTTTTAGCTGTTTGTGTTTGTATTTAGCGCACTATTCGTTTGGATTTAGACCTTCTCACCAACGAACGTAAAACTAGCAATACGATTTAGAAAAGTCAAGTGTTCGTCCCCGTCTGTTACTTGTGTTTACTTTAACGCCATGCAAAGAACGAAGCCCGCTTTGTCTACCGTAAAATAAACGATGTTGGGATTTCGTTTTGTCGCCGACCTATATAGTTAACCTTGGACCGTGATGACGTGGCTACATTACGTCTATTTGTTTCTTTGTACAAAAGGAATATGCGGCCTTCATTCAATGAAAACATTAAGAGCGCTGCAAGACAGACGCATGAGAGTGCACTGACGCCATTTTAGAGACGAAGGCTTTCTTGGGACGTTACCTTTACTATTCCGTATTGGGTACATAGGTTTCTAGCCTATTTTGTGGGACGATCCTAAATAAAGTGCATTCTCAGAATGTGCCCAGATTCCGAAGACCAATCTGGTACCGGTGCATGTATCAATACCATGGTACCAGTGGTACTTGTTACGTTCACGTCGCGATATGTCACGCACCCCCTTAAAAACGGCAGTTTTTCTGAAAAAGAAAACGTATGCAAGTCGCACCGGTGTTAAGAGGCACCTGTTCGTTCACTGAGAGACTAAAACAAATAAATTAGTGACGTTTCACTCCGAAACGCAGGTCACGCGCAAGCGTATGGGTGCCACATGTTTCCACTCCAGGCGCAATTCTGCCGTCATGGTTACCGCGATGTTCCGTATGAAGCCCAAGGGCGATCGTCACCGCGCGCCGTATGCTGTATGTGCGAGTGAAAGCGTGCGACGGTGAGCTGAATCGTGCACAAGGGAGGAAAGCGGGAAGGCAGCGCGGGATGGAGGGGAGTGGCTTGCATACTCTGGTAGCAGGTGTGTAGTTTGCGCAGCGGCGCGCGCCGTATCTTGACAGCGATCTGCAGATGCGACGACTTCGGGGTCGGCCTCCCCCCGCTTGCGTTGCTGCTCCGTTCTTCTCGCACGGCGCTCGGGAACTCGATCACGAGAACTCGGCACCTCAATAGCGCGCACAGAACACGCGGAGCAATTAAGTCAATCAGCGCGCTTCGCGTGGCCATAACATAGAATCCGATTTTCACGGCAGTTTTCTCGAAAAAAAAACGTGCATAAGTCGCACCGTTCTATGAGACGCACCGACAAAAAATTTAGAAAAAACGCGTCTTATACACCGGTAGATACGGTATTACAAAAGGATCACGTGTAACATTCCAGTCGCTAGACACAGGATGTTGTAAAACCAAGTTGCTGGCGGCTAATATAATTCGCACTTTAGCGTGGTGGTGTTAGCCTGATGGAGGAAGGTAGCGGCCACATCATTTTCGCAAATTAAGAAGTTCGTTCTTAGAATAATTGAATAGTATTCGCATCATTCACATGCACGTAATGATGCGAAAACATCATTTTGCTATAATGCTACGTTTATACTGTCACCAAAAAAAAAGAAAAGAGGAGGAACATGGCGATTCTGACACTGTGCTGTCACAGTGGCGTAATGCTGAACAAAACGGCAGGCATGAGCGATTGCCACGGCGCGCATCGTCACCATGTTTCGAAGAACTTTGCGGTGCACACATCTGTCTCTCCCCGTACAGTGCTGGTTGTCGTGGCCTGTGAGATAAATGCACAGACTTGGCCACTATGAAACGCTGTGTGGAGCGCTAAGTATCGCACAAGTTAGCAAGCCAGAATTTTGGCTACTAGTGCACTGGCCAGTGCGCTCGGCTCTCAAGTGGGACGAGCTCGACGGTACACAATGGTTTGTTGAAGAACGTTTTGAGAGCTCATCAGGGTGCTTTGCTGGCTTTATGGTTCGCAAAATCGGAGTCATTCGCTCTTTTATTTATAGTATTTCTACGCAATTTAGAGGTACACGTGTTATGTGGCGATTTATGGTTTGATATCGAAGTCAGCTCTTCGTTGTCTGCGTGATGTGTTCAGGCCACCTCCTCACCCTTAGCTTCACCCTTACCACAAGTTTTGAAACAGACAGCTTTTTTTACCATCGTCTCCTGGTGAGAGCGAAGTTCGGTATGAGAATACGCCCAGTTTAAAGAATTTAAATGTCGCTGTAAATTAAAATACGATACAGACTCTATCGAACATGATTAAGAAAATTTAAATAGCTCTAATATTTGTCTCGCTTGCCTTTGTATTAAGTCTTGCTGTTCGCCTCAAGAATGCCAAGTCGCACGGCAAATAATTTTTCTTGTCTCGCTGAATTATCCGTGAAAGTCCGTGGATCATCGAAGCCGTGCCGAAAAGCCAGAACATTTTCAAAAGCAACCCTTTTCTGAGACATGCTCGGCTTTCGCATCTCTTATCGGTTTCAGATGAAGCACCACGTTTCGCTGCATAACGACGCCCTTCTTGCGCGGCAGTCGACGCATTTAACTGCGGAATTTGTCTTCCGGCGTCGCCGAGAAAGAGTCGCAAAACAAATGATCACTTACGTACAGCTTCTCATCTTCGAAGGACTTTACGCGCTGTCGAAACTGTTGGCATATTGTCGGGGAAGCTGTTGAAATTGAGAAACACTCTGTCGTCCTAAAAAAAAAAAAAAAAACCATTGAGCAACTCTAACGCTTAATCTTGGCCATATACCGAAGAAGAAAAACAAGTGCGAATAGGTGACCCGTAAAACGAGCAATCGCAGGGAATTGTGGGGCGCGCCGTCTGCTGGCAGCTTCCGGTTCGACGGACGACGCGGCGGCATGCCCGGTGCACGTGTTTTTCTACGCGGTTTCAACTGTCAGTCGTGCGAAGCTTTCCGTCCGCTTTGTCGACCAGCAATGTCGTACCATTCATGTAGCTGATTTCTAGGTTTCAGTTCACTCTGGGCGCGACGATGACTAGCCAAGAAAGGCAAGGATGCGCTTTTATTCATAAACGAACTCTGGTTTTCGTTTTGGCAGCCTTTTTTTGTTTCTGCCAGGTTTATCTCTACGACATTTGCCGTTGCTTGGACGCACAGTCACTGACTGCTCCGCCTGCGCGTCAGTCAGACAGGTGAAAAAAGTTATCGTTATCCGATAATTTATCAAGCGTATAGAAGCATTACTTAGAAAATCGGGGAGGCAATGGCTACAGCGGTGCATACTGTTCTGTGATCGTAGCTAGAAACCGATATCGTCGGTATATATAACGGCGCAGCTAGCACTGAAAATGATAACTTTGCGCGCTGTCAACGGCATTTTTCGCTCGAAACTCTAGGTTCATTTGAAGTGGTACGTAGTTAGACGTTCTCGCTTTTTTTGTCAACAATGACCGTATCGCCGTCATATTACGGCTGCGCATTATCTCTATTTGTGCTGAAGGAGCTAAGGAGGGCTAGTTGGTTACGAGTATTATGTATGTATCTCGCTGTGTCCCGCTTAAATTCGCGCCGTAAAACCTCGTTTCGTAATACCTCTGTATGTGCATGCGAGAACTGACATAGTTCTGGTTGCCTGAGTCAATGTTATAATATATATATATATATATATATATATATATATAGTGAAAAAAATAGCTTGGGGAATCATTCCGTGTCGGCCCACAGCTACTCGCCGCCTGATAAGTGGCACTGTACGTTCTTTTTCTTTTTGTTCACGGATGGTCTCTGCCTTGTCACAGTTTTGGAAGTGTCAGCCATTCCTCTGATGCTTGTGCACAGCTGACTCAGCAAGGGTTGCTGCAAGGCAGTAGTTACATGCGTTCACCTTTAACGCTTGAATTTGAGCAGCCAACGGCTGAACAGCCGACGACGGTTTTGCTAGGCACTGTTGTGTCTGCCGGTCCTTCGGGACAAAGGAGGCCTAATCGACAGACGTGAACATATCAAGTACTATTCACGCTTGTCGTTTCTCGCTGCCGTCAGTCACCGTCAGTCACCTGCGACTGATGGATGAGCAATTAGTCCCCAGACTTCATTGGGTCCTCGGCCTCGTGCGTAGCTGAAACGGCAACGTCAGCCTTTGGTGCGTTTCCGTGAATTACCAGCGCCGCCCGAACTACGACGAGGCCCGGCGCCAACTATGACGCGCCAACCTGGAGCCCCTTTCGAGACAACAGCCACCGCCCTCCCTGGAAATGGTGGCTTCCGCGAACTGACCGCTACGGAGAGGCGACTCTTGCAAAGGGCCAGCGTCTAGCAATACCGTGAGAGCCACATCAACGTTCGGTTGCCAAGGTCCGCTGCCTGTGTTCGGGGGCGACCAGGCAAGATTGGAGGCGGAGTCCGACGGGAAACGATGGCACATCATGTTCGGGATATGGCGACCTGGTCCAAGATGGTGATTGGTAAAAGAACTGAAGTGTGTTCCCTCGTCGTGTGAAAGAGGGAAACGAAAGGGATAAAACAGCGGGACTTGAGTGTTGTAAAAACGCTCGACCATGGAGAACGCTCGGAGATGTAAACGCTAGAACATGCAAAGCTGTTAGCATGTAGACGGCTCCAATATCATGGAGCCCTTCTTGTAAAATATCACATGTAAATATGTATATAAAACCGTTTTCTGATCTCCCTGGATATCTCTTCCTCTCGGCACCTGGCGCGGCACCATCCATGAAACCTTCGTGGCCGCTCGGACCTCGGCTTTCACAACAGCACCTGCAACCGGGTAATCTTCGAGTGGGACAAAGCCGGACTGCAAGCGCAAGTGGCTCAGTCAGCTAAGGCGTTGCGCTGCTGAGCACGAGCTCGCGGGATCGAATCCCGGCCGCGGGGGCCGCATTTCGATGGAGGCGAAATGCGAAAACGCCCGTGTGCTTGCGTTGTAGTGCATGTTAAAGAAACCCAGGTGGTCAAAATTAACCCGGAGCCCTCCACTACGGCGTGACTCATAATCATAACTGGTTTTGGCACGTAAAACCCCAGAAAGAACAGACTGCAAGCGCATCAATGGAATTCAACGGCGAAGCGGTGGCGGTGGCTGCGTTGACGCGAACCGGAAGCACCTAGCAGACGGCGCATCCCACAATCCCTCGCTATTTTACGAGTCACCTATTGTTACGATTTTCCCACGTGCGAATTACGTAGGCGTTCTGGATGCGCTGGACGGCTCGTTTTCAGATTTTCCTTCATTTTATCACGCGAACGATTGCAGTGTCGGGGGGCTCTGGTACTGTACTTCAAGAACCTCGTGCACAAGTGCGTCAAAGATTTCGTGCCTCACAGAACAAAAAGAATTAAAAATACAAAGCCGTGGTTTAATAGGGAGGTTGTTCGCCCTGAGCGCAAGGCGAAAATGATAAGAAAAACGTGCCGGCAACACCCTTCCCACGCCAACGTATCTATAGACTTTGTGACGTACGCCTGGCTCTTAAAGACAGTATTTTAAAAGCAAACGATCACTACTTCAATGTACTCTTCACTATGAAAAACTTTGTTCGGCTCCGGCTAAGTTCTGGCAGCACTGTTCTTCTGGGCGAAAGTCGCAGTACAATCTTTCCATCCATGGTTAAAAGTCGACTGACAAAACGCAGCTGGTATCGCCTTTTAATCAATTTTTCTGTTCAGTCTTTACTCAGGACAATGGCAGCCAACCGCACTTTATTCCTATAATTGATGTTCCGCCTATAACGACCTTTCCGTATCTGAGCAAGGTGTGCTGTCACTGTTGCTAAACTTGGACCCTAAGAAAACCCCGGGAGTTGACGGCATACCCAACACTTTTCTTATTAGGTACGCTGAATGGTGCTCGAAGTACTTATGTCTGATATATAAGAAATCATCATCCCAAGCTCAATTACCAGTAGACTGGAAGTACAGTAAGATAATTCCTATACCTAAGGCCGGCGACTCGCGTCAAATTACCTGGTACAGGCCGATCTCATTGTTGTGCTCATGTTCAAAAATTCTAGAGCATCTAATATTTAAGCATATATTGGATTTCCTTGAAAAGAACAACCTAATTGACAACAGGCAACACGGTTTCCGCAAAAGTAAATCGACAGTGGCAGCACTCCTTGAAACTGTTCACGATTTCGCGGCTGCTATTGATGCTCGATCACAAATAGATGTCATTTTTTTAGACTTTCAAAAAGCGTTTGACTGTTTCGCATTCGAAACTTTCGTTGAACGTTAAGGCTATACTAAAAATGTTATGTTAGTGTCATGGATAAAAATCTACTTGTACTCCCGGCAACAGGGTGCATCAATAGAGGATGTCGGCTCGGCCCCTGTAGCTGTAGGGTAGGGCGTTCCAGAAGGGTCGGTCTTGGGACCGCTATATTTCTTGGTATTTCTAAATGACATTGTTAATCAAGTATCCGTCAAAATTACGCTATTTGCAGATGACTGCATAATTTACCACAAGATTGATAACCCTCAGGAGCAGGTCCTATTGAATGAAGCTCTTAATCACATAGGAAAATGCTAAAAAATAAAAATTAACCCAGAAACAAACAGTTCTCACGAGAATCACTAGAAGCGTTTACCGTTACAATTAAACTGCTTTTCAAATGGAAGCTCATTATCTGAAGTAAAAAAATTAGGCGTCATATTTAGCTCGGATCTTCGGTGGAGCGAGCACATTTCTTACATCAAGAAAAAAGCGGTACTTGGGCACTAAAAACGAACATTGCGACAGGCACCACAGGATATTAAACTGATGACATACGATTATATCCGACCAATCACAGAATATGCGGAAACAGTGTGGGACCCGTACAGGAAAGAAAATATTGTCCAGTTAGAAGGTATTCAAAGAAGATTTGTTTACCCTACAGCTGGCGCGCATCTGCTAGTGCCTTGGTGAAAAAGGCTGAACCGGATTCGTTACAGCGCCATGCTGATCGGTTACAGTATCTACTCTATGACAATAAAAGAGGAATAAAAAAGGACGATTTTACCCCATCTGTGACCACACGCTCCCAATATTCCCCAATACTGCGAGGCTTTCATTGTCCAACCGATATCTAGAAAAACTCTCTCTGTCCGCTATCGGTGCGAGAATGGAACATGCTTCCCGAGGACGTTGTGGAATGATCGTCTTCGGCTGCTTTCGTTACAGCTCATCTGTCGGCAAATTCATCAGTCATTTGTTTTCTTTTTGCCTAGAAGTAAACATTTCTTTTGTTGCCTTGTATGCGTATGTTTTAACCCTGTATGTTTCCCGATGTGACATAAACACTGTATTTGTACACGAAAACCAGTCAACGTATATTTGTATGCGCAAGCACCATTATGCAAAACATGCATTGTCCGTATTATGTTTTGGTGCATATTGTAACCCACTCCTGGTCACAGCCTTTCCAGGCTAGCAGTAGTGCTGAAATAAATACAAAAATTATGCGCATCCAATGCGCACCTTGGATTGTACGTTTGTTGTAATTGTTGAAAGAAGTACTTTGTTGAAAGAAGTAAAAATCTATAAGATAATTGCCGCTCTTGCGATAAAGTAAATATCCAAGTGCTCCGCGGCGTTAGGAGTGGCTCAAAATTCAGTCCGCTAACCACATAACTACAATTACAACATATAGAACATTTTCACTCCGTGGCATAACTACAAATGCCACGGAGTGAAAAAAGCTAGGAAAATGTGGGAAAAACTGCGGCAAATCAGTTTCCGAAGGCATGTGCATCAATTACAGCCTTTCGTAAAAAGTTTTTTAGCAAATGTCTGAAATCATTATAGGTCCAATTTACACTGTTTACCACTGTCCCAAGACGGTTAACAGAGGGGCCAGATTTTTTTTAGTCACAATCATAAGAAGTCAACAGACAATGACACCCAAGCAAATCATAGGCGAAATTAGAACCAGTTAATTTTTTAATAGAAGTGTAGTAATTGAATTATAGAAAGACAGTTGTATAAAAGAACGTCGAGGTGAGCAGCGCAAAAGCTGAAAGCGTCGCACTTCTGCTTGAGATTTGCTGAAGGATGCACAGGAGCGACATTTCTGCAGCTCCGAACCAGCGCCCCCTCTATTTTTTCAATGCCAGTGCAATCGCTCGCTCCGCAATGGGAGCCGTTGGTTCGCCTTAGTTCAGTGAGTTGCCGCGATGTGACGCTACCCAGAGGGGTATGACCATAGAGTCTCTCACTATAACACCTAGAGGGTAAACTGGCGCCACCGTCTATGCCAGTTTCTTAAAGGGCGCCGTGCCCTCATGGGAATGACGGGATATGTGTATGCGAGGCTTGTGTTGGCTGGTGTTGAACGAGACTCCGTCTAAAACGCGGATATGGCTACACAAATAATGCGTTCTTAAAGTAAAATCTACATAAAAGGGTTTCATTCACCCATACTACATCTCTCAATAAAGTTTACTCACCTACAATGCAGAATCAAGCGAAGAAAAGCAAGAACAGACGACAGGTTGTTCCAAAGCGAGCGATAACCTTGTCTGCCCTCCAACTTTAGCGGCCAGCTGATACTTTTTACGTTTCATATAATTGTGCATCCAATAGTAAGTCCTCAGAATAAAAGAAAACATGTTTTTGTATAATAAGCTAAATATGTTTTTTACGTGCTGTTTTAGCAGGAAATGAATCATTGTGACAGACGGAACGGTGCTAGCCAGGAGCGTCTTCAAGGCGTTCTGGCTCGCCAAGAACGATGCCAATCCGAAGTCACAATATACCGGCATTCCCATGGATACCACAGCGCAGCAGCGCCAGTTTTCCCTCTAGGTAATACAGTGAGAAACTATGGGTATGACCAAGCACTATCACCTCCTAGGGTAGGTACCACTGCTTGCGTCGCGCGTGCATCTAAGAGCGCCGCTGGCGTTCCGGAGGAGATGCGGTAGACGCTTCACGCGTCCGACAGGATTACTTCCTCCGACTTCCGTCGTGAGGCGCCACCCAGAGGGTACTCTTTAAAGTCCCTATATAAGAAAAGTACCAACATCCTTTGATAAACGCCGCTTCTCTCTCTCCTGTATCTCCGATTGGACGATGATAGCGGGCGCTTTTCACATCTTTATATTTTCTTCTTTTTCGCCTCACAGCCATTTTGAAAGCCCACTGCGCAGCCGCAGTCGCCGGCGGCGGCGGCGGCGCGCGCCCGGCCTGAAAGCTTCAACGTGGACTTTCTAGGTGCGCCACCGTCGACTTGGCTTTCGCAAGCAAAAAGTCAAGAAAAAAGCAAGCGCTTTAGGACAGGAGGCGGCGGAGGAAAGAGTAGATGGCGGTACTTTTCTCATATAAAGACTTTAGGTACTCTCCCCCACGACCATAAAGCAGGCGCGAACGCTAGCCGACGAGGGAGAGTAGGAAAAGGCGAAAGGAGGGCGGTGAATGGTTGGATCGGCCACATCTGGCTGGCGTTGAAAAAATAGAGGATGCGCTGTCCGAACAAATTCATGGAAAAAAGTTGTTTACATAGAAGCAGCAATTATTGTCAGTGTTAGCGAACATCAGAACGCCTTCTATAAATATATTCGCCTAATTAAGGAATGATGCACTTAGATACGTACACTTGTTGCAGTGATGAAATTTGGGTAGCGTCTGGCGTTTCACTGCGTAATTTCCCGTAAAAGGACAAAGACACTTAGCAGCACATCTCTAGCGCTAGGGTATATATATAGGTGGCAATACATACAAACCGATTTGTCATATGCATACATAAATAATTTCGTATTCGTCCAGCAGCGCGAGCAACAGCGTATATAGAAGGCGACTGCCATACTACGGTGCGCACCTGCACACAGAGCGAGAGGTAGTGTTGCAGAACTACCGATAGTTGAGTTACTATAGAACTATCGATGGTAAAAAAAAACTATCGATAGCACTAGTGATAGAATGAAACCACCCGCGCGAACTGATTGCAGCATAAACTTGGTTCCCCGTGGGCGTGATATATGGTGGGGGTGGTAACTATGACCATTTCTTTTATTTTACATTCTTTAGTAGCGTGACCTGCAGGGACGGGCCCTACTGTATGTTGTACTTTATACTTTGAGATTTGTCTTCTCGCTCTTTCTTTCCTCCTTCCTCCCCTCCTTTCTATCTTTCTATGTTTCTCTCGTCCTTTCTGAAGAGTAAGCAGGCGTTGTGCCTCTTCTGGTGGCAGTTGCCAGCCTTGCTTCTCGCTTTCTCTTTCCTGTGTATATGTTTACAAATCAAATAATAATATTAATAATAACTATGACAGGACTATTCGTTATCGCAGTCTACCCGTCGCCGAGCTCTTCAAATGTACCCTACGCGTACAGCTGCTGGATAAAAGGTTAGTGTCGCAAATGTCATTGTGCTGGCAACAGCGACCCGAGGTGCACCGTTTGGCGCACCTGCTTCTTGAGCTGTTCTTCTATCTGGGGTTTTACTTGCCAAAACCAGTTCTGATTATGAGGCACGCCGTAGTGGAGGGCTCCGGATTAATTTTGACTACCTGGGGTTCTTTAACGTGCGCTACAACGCAAGCACACGGGCGTTTTTGCATTTCGCCTCCATCGAAATGTGGCCATCGCGGCCGGGATTCGATCCCGCGACCTAGTGCTCAGCAGCGCAACGCCTTAGCTGACTGAGCCACCCCGGGGGGTTTCTTGAGCTGAATTCGAGTGGAATTATTACATCAGCACGTATCCTTGCTGTGTTTCAAGTTCAGTGCTTGATCTGAATCGAAGCTGCATAGACATAAAAACAAAGAACGAGCACGTTACGATACTATCGATATAGTCAGTTTACCGATAGTTTTGCATCAATAGCGAGAGGGCGACAGGAGAATAGGGCTGTACTACCCGCGCTCTACACCGCAGCATCTAAACCTTCGGACGGCTCAAAGCGCGCGCGCACGTGCGTTTCAAAGTGTGACGATAATCGGCGTTCGGCTAAGAAAACACAAGCTTTAAAACATCAACGCCTTCGCATGCAGGGCGAAAGTGCAACATTTGCAGACGACTAAGCCCGAATACGGTCGAAAGGACAAAAAAAAAAAAAATACTATTCGCGTGGAAATGTCAGCAATTACACTTGCCCTTCAATAATCAATATTTCCAATATATCGGCTTTAGTGGCTACTTATTCCAGGTAAACTGCAAGATTGAGATATACTGAGAAAAGTATAAACGTTTCACATACTTTCACGTATAATAGGTACAAAGGTCGAGATAGCGTAAGATGGTCACTGATGAGCCTTTGCACTTTCAGCTGCTTTACATCGGAGTAATATATAGTGTACACTACAACGATATCAGGCTAGTTTTCCACTGGAACACGTATCATTCGGCGCACTGATTCATAAGTATGTCTGGAAGACAGTGGCAACCAGACCACTAAGCTGTCTGAAGGTTTCCCAACACAGCACATGAAAAATTGTTATACAAAAAAAAAACACGTGGCTATAGCTACGTGTTAATCCAGCTCTATTACGAAAATTGAATTGAATTCTGTAGCTATACGTGCCATAACCACGATTCGATAATGAGGCACGCCGTAGTGGGGGGATTCCGGATAAATGTTGACTACCAGGGGATCTTTAACGTGCTCCCAATGCACGGGACAGGGGCGTTTTTGCATTTCACCCCATCGAATTGCGGCCGCCGCGGCCGGGATTTGATCCCGCGACCTCATGCTTAGCAACGCAACATCAAAGCCGCAAAGACACCGCGGCGGGTAGCTCCATGACAGTGAACCCATATATAGTTACAACTCGAAAGCTTCTTCACTTTATTTCCTGATGTAAATTTTGCCTGACTATATTTACATATATTGTGATTTATACTTTTTTTGTTACCTTCAAATATATTATTGCACAACAGTGCTCAGTCCTGTGTGATTTACCTCAGTTGCAGTGCCATGCTGCTACTAACGTTGGTAATTTTATTCATTTGGGAACAGCACCAAAGACATGGACATAGGTTAGTTAAGGCACATGGAAAACGACACGTTGCGCTGAAACGTGCCTCGAATACGAGTATGTGCTTCCACGTTTTCGCATTTTCTATGTGGTTTTACCGGTCTGCGTGTCTTTAGCGTGGTTCCCAAATGAATATCTATACCCGACTAGCCAATGCTTTGACGTTAACAGACGTTAGTCAGTAGGTGAAAATGCGATTAAACACATTACCCACATATGCACGCTGCTCTTCAGGTGTCCTCGCTACACGTCGCCTTCCCATAGCACTGTCACAACACAAATCAGTTGCTAGGCAGGTTCTTTTATACGCGCAAGTGCAGTTACGTCACTCCCTGCTTCGTATGCTACAGTTGCCGCTTCCCGGCAACTGCAGGTTATGCAACCGTAATCTTTACTGGGAAACGCCTAACGCTATGGGCTAAGGTGAGCTTTCTGTTTTTTTCCCCCGCACGATGAGGACGATTTAATGGCATCCCCTTTGAAACGGGGCAGTGACAAACAGTCACCTAGCCTGCTTGATTTAATCAGGTATACTATACATGTTCTTTGTCTAGCATTTTCGCATACCTCTTATTATTCTTTTTTTCTTTTTTCCCCAAAAATCTACCTTATACCACTACCTATGATTTTAAGATATCAGGTCGTATCAATCTCTTCCCTGCTTTTTTCATCAATACTCTAACTGTCTCTTGCTTATCTCTACGGCTGATCGGTTGATGTTTCCTTCCACTTTAAACCCAAACGCTTCTGGAAGTTGTACGATACCTACGGTTCTCGGTGGGTGAATACTTCGCATTCCATTAGGATGTGCTGAGTGGTCTCCGGATCAGATCGCATCATTTCTTTCTTACTGCAGCATACACATGCCTCCATATAGTTCTAAATATTTTCTCCGGTATGTCTAGGTCCTTAGACAACCGGCTCCAGCCTCAATATATAGCAAGGCACTGCCCTTTGTGTTATCGTACAGATTTTCCCTTCTAATTTCTTCTTATTCTTGTAAATCTCCATGGTCTTTTTTGTTTCCATTCTTTGCATCCAATTCGCTGTCTATTTCAACCCGCCGGGGTTGCTCAGTCAGCTAAGGCGTTGCGCTGCTGAGCACGAGGTCGCGGGATCAAATTCCGGCCGTGATGGCCGCATTTCGATGGTGGCGAAATGCAAACACGCCCGTGTGCTTGCGTTGTAGTGCACGTTAAAGAACCCCAGGTGGTTAAAATTTATCTGGAGCCCTACACTACGGCATGCCTCATAATCAGAACTGGTTTTGGCACGTAAAACCCCAGAAAGAAGATGTTTCTATTTCTCTCACCCTCTTGCTGATGACTCCTGGTTGTCTACTTAGTTTCGATTATTCTGTACTTGGTTGCTAACTTTCTTGACTCTCTTCCTCCATTCTGTGTTCACGCTTTTCAGGTACATATTTGTGCACTTTAGCCGCCCATTTATTTTCATCCATGTTCCTGAGGCCTTCTTCAAACCTAATTTGCTCTGTGCTTCTGACTTCAAAAGAGGCCTAACCCATGTCACCCTGCGCTGCCTCATTTGTGGTTTTACCGTGGGCTGCCAAAGCCAACCGGCCTACTGATCTTTGGTTAACTTCCAACCCCGACAAGATATCCAATTTTAAGCATAGAATGGCATTTTCGAACGTTATCGCTGGCACCATTACTCCCTTCCAGATTCCACGCACCACGTCATACTTATTGTGGCCCCACAGTGCTCCTTGTTTCAGCATTGCTGCATTCCTCTTCCCTTTCATTTTCAGATTATCATGGTGGTTGCTTGAGTAAGTGTTTCCTTCGTTTATCTATACGCCGAGGTACTTATATTGCTTGAGTATGGGTGTTGACTTGCTGTTGAATAGACAAAACGTAATTACTCGTCTCTTCATTAAAGATCATAATTCCAGATTTCTCTGTAATAAACTTGAGGCTTAGGTTTGTCATTGCGCTGCCATAGACATTAGCAAGTATCTGTAAATATTTTTGATTGTCCGCTAGTTCCACTATGTCATCTGCGTACATCTGTCCAGGGACCTTCTGTTGCACTATTTGTCCATTACGCATGTAGGATAAATCAAACCCTAATTCGCTGTTCTCCAGTCGTCTTCCTATGCCCTTAACATAAAGCGTGAACAACAATGGAGACAGAGGACACCCTTGCTTCAATGCTTGGTGAATTCCCACCATTTCATTACCTTTTCGACCTTCCCATACTACTTGTACTTGGTTGTATCTATACATCTCCCTCAGCAGCTCCACGAAATCGTCAACTATATCTCCGTGCTGCAGAATATCGCACAACACTTCCCTGTCTACGTTGTCACAAGCTCTTTTAATATCTAGAAATGCTATCAATAAAGGTATTTTCTGAGCTACTGAAATCTCTATGCACTGAGTTAGTACAAACATATTATCCTCTAAGCGTCTGCCTGGCCTAAACCCATTCTGTACTTGCCCCAATACATCGTTTTTCTCCACCCACTTC
Source organism: Dermacentor silvarum (assembly GCF_013339745.2). Taxonomy (NCBI): domain Eukaryota; kingdom Metazoa; phylum Arthropoda; class Arachnida; order Ixodida; family Ixodidae; genus Dermacentor; species Dermacentor silvarum. Next base: position 26,558 of record NW_023605769.1, read on the forward strand.
GACATTTCTAATTTTATGGCTTGCATTGCCATTCTATATATCACCAATGTCACTGTAACTGGCCTATACGAGCTCGCCTTATCCTTATCTCCTTTGCCTAATTGTAGATGAGGTTCGTCTTGCTTTCGCGCCATCCATCCGGAATTTTCTTCGTTCTAATCACTTGCTCTATGGCATTAGTCAGCCGTGCTTTGCTCTTTGGACGGAGGTATTTGATTAGCTGTATTGGGATTTCATCGGGTCCTGCTGCCGTGATATTAGGGACATTTTCTGCTGCCATTTTTCAATAAAAGCTTTCTATGCTAAATTTTGATCTCACAGGCCTCTCTGTTGTTGCTTAATCTGTTGTCTGAACTACGCTTTTTCTCGTGCCGATGTTATCCCCAATAATGTCTGTGATGTACCGCAGCGCATCGTCTCCTTCGTAGATGTTACCGTCTTCATCCCTTATAGCCGTTTGCTAGTTTTTAGTTGGAACTCCGAGTGCTTTTATATGGTTCCAGAATCTTTTTTGGGGCGCCTTTGTCTCCTTTGTGAATGTGATGCATGCAACATTCACTTGAACATTTAATTTTCTTTTGCACGAGCTGACTCGCTATATTTTTTTCTTTTCTCGGTATGTGTTCCATCTTAGGAGCACTTCTTCGTGTAATCACAACTTTTTGGCTTCTCGATGATCCCTACGCCTCTTTACGCTCTTCTATAGCTTGCTTTATTTCCTCGTTCCACCACTTACGTGGTTTTCTCTTTCTAATCCAACAATTTTTTTTCCGTGTCTGCCTTATTTCCTGTTGCATAACGTCTACCAGTTCCTTATATTCCCATACTGCTGTAGCAAAAGCCTCAATTTTATTTGCTTTGCGCTATCTGTTATTTGATCATTCATGTTTTTTTTTAATTTTGAGACTATTGGTTCGTGTTCTGCGTTGATATCTCTCCCAAACTTTAATTCTAAACGTCTATGATCACTACGCAGGCCATTTTTCCCATTTTCGTTTATTATGATTTGGTGTAGTTGCTCGTAGACCATTGCTGAGACTAAGGCAGAGTCGATACATGACTGCCTGTTTCCGCATTGTCACGTTACCTGTTCATGACACTTACTCTCCCTGTTAACTACTATGAGTTTCTGTTCATCACACAGATCGAGCACTAGAGAACCATTGTAATCAGTATATCCATCTAAATAGTCCATGTGCGCGTTCATATCTCCTACTAATATCACCTGGTCCGATTTCTTGAACTCATTAATATCGCTTCTAATGCAATCAACCAATTGTTTAATTTTTTCTCTACTATCAGTGCCGCTAATCCATAAATGCTACATGCATTTCTCTTTCACCCTTTGCCACTTCAGACGTCGCCTAATATAGTATGCCTACGCCTCCGCCTTTCCTTGACCCAGTCCTTCTGTTGCGGCCTTCCCATACAAAATTGTCAATATACAGTTGTAGACAGTTTTAGTTTAGCATGTTTACCGTAATAGAGGGCTTAGCGGAACAGCGGGTAGCGGGATCGAAATGCGCATGCGCAGAACGCTAGACGACCCATAACGTTTACCGTACGCACACTATTAGAGAGCTTTAGTATAGCGTGATAGCGTAGTTTACGTGTGGGACTATTCCTTTGCGCTTTGAATTTCGCATACGTAGGGCACCTAATTCAATGTGCGTGTGCGTCCGGAAACTGAGAGGCAGCGCAGTGGAAGCCAGGAGCACGTTGTATTTTTACTTCCCACGTCCGCCGATCTGCAGCGAAACAGACAAGCAGTACAAGCTGTCTACCATAGCCTACGAAATCTTCCCACCTCAGAGGCCATATGTCGTCGTCGCTCCTATCTTCCGACTTTACCGATGGGGCTTCTGCTTTGCCAAGGGGGCGCTGCGAAAATGGTGCTAAAGAGCGCCCTCTGTCCTGAACTGGGTAGTACCAAGCTCGGTCGTCTGCTTCGGAAAGCACGTTTACGATATGGACCCGTCACTTTCGGTTGTGTTGTACCACGGCCTGCAGCAAATATCGGGCCCCGAAGTTTTTTCAGGGGTGGCACGCTGCGTAAAGGCAAGAAATTATGCAACACTGAATACGTGTACGCAGAAATAAGCGGCGAAGTTTTAGCGCGGTGTCAATCGCAAGTGAATGGAGTCGCGAACGCGACTCGCTTGCATGCTGCTAGATTCAGGCGCATAAACGCGAGCAAATGCTTGCTATAAATGAATTAACAGCAGTGATAAGCAGACATGTGTACAGAACTATTCGAGCGCACGACGGTACGCGCCACGACGGCAGCGGTCTTTCAGCTTGCCGCGAAACGGCGGGTCTCCTGGAACCAAAGCTCCACCTCACCCCAAGCTCAACAGGTGACAGGCGAGGGACTGGCGCCGAAAACAGACAAACACCTACCCACACTTACATAGACTGCACAAAATATTTCCTAACAAACACAGTGACAGATATTTCCTAACAAACACAGTGACAGATATTTCCTAACAAACACAGTGACAGAAGTCCATGGTGCGACTCCACCCCGACACTAGAACACATCACTTACCAATGCACGCAGTGTCCGGCAGACGCCGTCTCGCCGCTACTTAACGATACACTTAACAATTAGCCGTGGGAGGCGCGACTCTCCGAACTGGACTTGGGAAGCCAATTGGCGACCCTCGACCAGGCCCGGCGCGCCGCAATAGCCAGTGTGGCCCTGGAAGAGGGGCTCCACCCACAGTGACCAAGCACGATGTTTATTTAAATGATGTTGTTTCTCTCTCTCCTGCAATCTTTGTTGACTGCATGTCGCTAGACAAGTAGTTATGCCTGCGCTGTAGTAGCGACCATCTGTCCCTTTAGCAACTAATAAACTGATGCAATGCATATGAGCTCGCAGTAACGTACTACGTGCGAATCGCGCTGCAGCGCGAGCTCGTGCGCTGCTCGCTTGATGTACCTCTTAATGACAGAGCTCGAACATCGATGTGATCTAATTAATACTGCCTTGCTGCGCTAACGTGTTGGCTTGAGGTCAATTGTGGCAGTTTAACTCTCGAACCTGTGCTGCTCCTAATGAAGTTATCCAGCGCGCCCGACACTCCGCTTCGTGAGGCCTTGAAAGAAAACGGTAGAATCTGATGTTGGGATTCAGGCCTTCTTGCTCATGGCAGCTCACGACGCAGCAGTAACGACGGTGACGCTTTTTTGAGGCTGAGCTAGGTGTCTCCAGATCGGCGTCGGCGATTCCTTCTGCTTCCAGCATTACGTCCCACGGCACACGGAGAGTCCGTTTTCGTTAAACTAGGGTGCGGCCAGCTCGCGGCGTGGTCTCTGAGAAGTGACGAGCCTTTTCGCACTCGCAACAGGGCAGAAAAAGGTGCGAATCGACGTAAAGCTCGGGCTAAAAACATGCTTCGCCACAGCCAGGGCTCAATACTACCCAAGCTGGTACTACCCAGATAACTTTTCTCGCCGCCACCAGACGCCGCTACTATACCTCAAACTCCAGTGCAAGAGGCCCATAGGTGGCGCCCGCATCTCGGAGAAACTTTCGGAGAAACAGACAAAACATTGACTCACAGTGGAGGAAAAGAACTATGAAGCTTACCAGCAAATATGCGACCGGTATGGCCAGCAACACGGCAACAAAGAACGTCAAACGCAGTCAGAGAGGCTGAGACAGGGTTATGGGTGGCGGAAATGGAAAAGAAACCTGCTATGACTAACTACCTCAAGGAAAAAAAGTAAAACAGGAAAGAAACAATTTATGAAAACTCAAAGGGAAGCTCCTTACTTTCGAAACGAGCTCATGATACCTTAGAACGCGCAGTTATAAAGCGAAGTACACCAAGGACGAAGCCGCATGTGCTTGCTGTGGTAAAGCTAGAGAAACGGTGGAACATGTTTTATTAGAATGTGAAGAAATCTACCCAGCTGCAAGTCTAGGCTCCTCTGACCTCCTTGAAGTCCTTGGGTTCAAGGATAGCACGGGCAAAGTAAACATGTCCGCGGTAGAGATTAGTAAGAGGTGGTTGGAAGTTTGGTGGCAGAATAGTAGGGAGACCACAAACAACGCAGACGTACAGAAACAGAGTTCCCAGTAATATTCATAAAAGTTGATGCCTGCAATTCTTTGTATTTGTGTGTTTCTCAAAAAGAAAGGTAGGACATTAGGCAAAACAATAAGAGATTGGTGGCGCAACCCACCACCCCCGTTTCAAAGGGGACGCTCATAGCCCACCCGCCCATCCATCCGCCCACCCCGCCCATCCCATCCATCCGCCCATCCATCCATCCCCATCCATCCGCCCATCCATCCGCCATCCATCCCATCCGCCCATCCATCCATCCATCCAAATTTCTTTCATTAGGCTTAGGCGCGTTCGAAACGAGAAGCGATCTCGAAAATTTCTCAGGGTTATCCAAAATACTCTGTCGTCGAAGCGGCCTGAGACTAAGCGAAAGCCGTTTACACAGTGATTTGCGACGAATGAAGCGAATTCTACAAAAACAACGCCAAATTCAGTTCGAAGCGGGCGGCCGGGACCGCCGCCACGTTGTACGTAAGCTGCGTAAAGCACGCAAGCACGGTAACGTTAGTGTACACTCTAGTAACGTTAAATCTGAAAAATAGTGTGCGTACGGTAAACGGTATGGGTCGTTTAGCGTTCTGCGCATGCGCATTTCGGCTGTGTAATAACAGGCGGCTGCTTCAAATCTCGTAGATGCGTTTCGGCAAGGCGTACACGCTAATCACTTCGTCATTCAGCTGCGTTGGAATTTCCAGCCAGTTTTCCTGCTTGCGACCACCCTGCATGTTTATGTAACAAATTTTACCTTCTCTATTCTTATCCTTTGTGCGTCTTTTCCTAACGCATCTTGGTCTAATTCTGCCCTTTACTGGTGTTTCGCTACGTTCAATACTTAATCTAGCTTCCTGATTGCCTGGGGCCCGCCTAAAAAAGCTGCAGCTCGTACCGCGAATCGACGTCCAACCGGTGTTGCTACACTCTAGCTAAAATGTAACCCGTCACGCACAAAAGCGCCTTCACGGCCTGTGCTCGGTTGATGTCAATGACCGTAAAATTCAATGCTTTAACTAGAGTCCAAATTTCCCTGTTTACTGCGAGAACGGCGCTTTCAATTACATACACCCGTCCTTCAACCTCTGACACCGCGCACACCCCCGATTTGTACTTCCTTTGAAACATTCCGCAGGTCGGTGACCCCTTTGGCTATTTGCTTTGTCATCCCTGCCTCTCGTCGTGCAGTACGTCAATCACTCCACCCATTATCACCACTTATGGGCCTCTCCTCCATTGTGTCCCAATGCATTCCTTGGCTTTCACTATCACCTGTCTAATCAGTTTTCCCGGAAGCGCGCTAACCTGGACAAGTTCTGGACCTGGACTGATTCGCCTGCACCTACCCTGTCTTATCGCCGTGTCTACCTTACGCATGTTGGAATCCGCACCCCAACAAAGACAACTCGACGCTTTTCTTCCTCCTCGCCGCCGAAAGCTGCCCCTGAGGTGACGATGGCCTCCCCTCCTGTATTATCCTTGCCCTTTGCTTTGTTGTTTTCTCGCGCGGTCGCGTCAGTGGTAGCCCCTAAAGCCCCTATATTTATAAAAGTAGCGCCATTCTTAGATCTTGCCGCCACCGCGCTCACCCCGGCGCTTCCTCCTCGCCCTCTCTTAGCCGCCTCCTGTCGCCCCAGCCTCCTCCGCTCCCCCATTGGCCAATCCGTGTCACGTGGAAGTTCGCGTCGCGCTTTTGTATATTTTTTTCTTTCCAGCGCGCTCCGACTGCCATTCTCGGGCCTGTGCGACGAAAGTGTTGTACGCACAAACGGATCAAACGTGTTAGGGACAAGAACTTCGTGTGATGGCATGCTGCTGCGCCTTAAGTTGCCGCAACCGACAAGGCGAGGGCAAAAGGCTTTTTTGTTTACCATCCGGCGTGCGCAAACGCTTGCTGCGCACTTGATATTTGCGCCGTCTCTCATCGTCGCGTTGCTACTTCCAAACCGCGTTATTTAGACCAGTTACTGACTGACGAAGCAAAATCGCACCTCAAAAACGTCTCCGCAGGGCGCGATCGAAGTTTTCCTCGGATTTCCTCTGGTAGCGCGTTAGCTGTCGTCTGCCACGGCAGGCCCGACGCAGGCGGCGCCACTGTCGATATCGCGTCTCGATCGTGCTGGTCGCGCCGATCGCGATAGTGGAACGGAGGAGGAGGGAAGTGGATGGCGCTACTTTTATAAATATAGGGGCTTTAGTAGCCCCCTTTATGACCATCACTGACATTTCCGCCACTGCTTTCCGGTGTGGCGGTTTCAGCTCTCGTAGCTGCACTCGCATCAGAGCCAGCTCCGTTCGCGGTGCTCGCCTCGATGCGTTCACCATTGCTTTGCGGAATGGTGGCCCTCAGCTACACTTCTACGTTGACTATTTTATTTATTTATACAATACTGCAGGCCTTGGCGTGGCCCAAGCAGGAGCGGCATACAATGACAATAAGAGATAATAGCATTAGCAGACATAAATTAACAGCGCGCAGAATACCAATCCAGTCCATCAGCTACGAGTACAAGCACGGAAAAGAGCACTTGCTCGTGTTATGAAAGGAATTTCTAAAACAAATAAAGTAAAGAACATATGTAGAAATGAATCCGCCGTGGTTGCTCAGTGGCTATGGTTTTGGGCTGCTGAGCACGAGGTCGCGGGATCAAATCCCGGCCACGGCGGCCCAATTTCGATACTTTGGGTAACAGCGCAAACAGACGACCACAAGAAGGGAGACACGGACACACAGGCGCTGACTAACAACTGGTTTTATTGTGAAGGATAGCGCACCTTATATATGCCAGAGTGAAGCAGGGAAAGGGGAAAACATAACAAGGGTAACTTCGTGCCAACAACGCAAGCGCAAAACAGCCAACCAAGCGCAACAAGACGCAAACAATTATTTTTCTTTCTAATCTGAACCCCCGAAAGCCGCATCCAGAAGATAAAATTCAGCGTCAAAGAGAGCAAGGGAAGGGGTGCTGAAGCACTTGCTACCGAACTTCCTGATGTGGTAGGCTTCCAACCTGATGCGCGCTGTCTTGTCACTACTCTTTCCTAGAATCGTCGTCTCCTTTAACCGGGCCACACTTTGTGACATTTTTCTGGCCAAGGTGGACGACACACTAGAACAGGTGTTTAATGGAGGGCCGGTTTTAAAAACTTTTAGGTATGTTGGCGGATTTTTTAGTGCTTTTAAAAAAGCAGCCTGAAACTGGGTGAAGGTTATGAACTTTCTTCAATTTTACAGAGAAAAAAATGTTTTGCTGGGGATACTACCCCGGGCCTACTGCGCTATGACTCGCTAGATTTTTCTCTCCAGAAATCATTTCAGTTTTAACAATCGGGTAAGCAGTTTGTATAACCCTCCTTCAAAAATTCAAGCGTTTTTAGACCTGAGGTGGTCCCCTAGAAGAAGGCGGCAAGTAGGCACGGCGTGTATGTTTTTCTGCCCCTAACAAGGGGAAAGTTGTGCCCACGTATCAATACCAGCGGTACTTTGAGAAAATAATCTGGTCGCTGATGACCGTTTAGGGGAACACGCTGCTTACGCACATACGCTGAATTCTTTCTAGTGTATCAATGTTAGCAAGTGCTTCAGCACCCTTCCCTTGTTTTGGCTGTAATGCGATCGGGGGTTCAGAATAGATAATTGATGTTTTCCCACTATGCTATGCATACTACCCAAAGTTTCAAGATGTGGTCTTACTAAAACTGTACTTAGATTTAGGTGCACGTTAGGCTAAATGTTAATCAGAACTAGATTCAGCGCGAACTAGTTCAAATTAATGTCAATGACATAGCAGACACTGAAGTTCACGAATGGCGTGAGAAGCTCACAGCGTATGTTCGTAATGCGAGTGTTCCAGTTTAGTGTTTGTATAACATGTTTTATAGTGCCACTTGTTATTGCTTTACGCTGACGCGCATGCATACTAAAGTTTTGGTCTTACTACTGATGTTTATATTTATATTCCCTCACCTCGGTTCGTAGTGGTTCAGTTATCCTAGGGCATAGGGCATAAGGAAATGATTGGCTATTTAATTTTTTGTTATTTTCATATACACTGACTTGTTAGCATTTAGTTCCATATGCCAGCGACTGCACCAAGAAAGAAGATTTTGAAGGTTATTGTTCAGGGTTATCTGATCACCGCGGCCGGTTACTTCACGAAACAGCACACAATCATCAGCGAATAATTTTATTTGAACGGGGTCAGTGATTATGCTGTTAATGTCATTAACATACATTAAAAACAATAAATCCCTTAGAACGCTACCCTGAGGGACACCTGAGGTAACTGGGTGTTCACGGGAATGGTAAGTGTCAATACTTACAAACTGTTGTCTGTTCGTGAGGTACGCTGAAACCCAATTATTAATGAAACAAGGAAGGTTAATTAATCGAAGTTTTTCAATGTCAGTGCGCAACAAGGGCAAATGCTTTCCTGAATTAAGTCTAAAAATATTACATCTACCTGGCCGGATTTCTCTAAAATATTCGCAAAAGAATGGAAAACCGATGTTAATTGGGTGACAGTGGAAAAACCTTTTATAAAACCATGCTGCGAAGTGGAAAGAACGTTGTTATTATTTAGGAATTTAGTAATGATGTTAGCTATGATGTGTTCTAGCATCTTATAGCACGATGACGTTAGCGATATTGGGCGATAGTTACTTATCAGTGTTAAGATCACCCTTCTTCGGTACTGGCGCTACATGTGCAGTTCGCCAGTCAGTAGGAAGGGTTGCTGTGGATAATGATACACGAAAAATAATAACAAGAAACAGGGACATCATTTCTGCGTACCGACGCAGAAAAACGTTCGGTATGTTGTCGGGACCAAGGGTAGATTTGGTTTTCAAGTTAAGAAGCATGGAAACTACGCCAGGTACAGATACAAGCTCCGAGTTTGCCTCGGACAATGGAGAAGTAATGAAGCGCAGGGTCATTTGTATTGGTAAAGACACTGTGGAAGTATGCGTTGAAATGCTCCGCAATACTTTGCTTTTCGACGATAAGAATGCCATCATCCACTATTTGCTCCACTGTTTACTTTTTTTACTGAGGAATGCCCAAAATTCTTGTGGCGCTGTGCGAATAAAATTGGGTAAGATAAAATTAAAGTACCGCCGTTTAGCCTGCCCAATAGACGAGCTCAACGTAGCTTGCGCGTTTTGGATTTTTGTTCTAGGGGCGTTCTTTCGTCTCCAGCGTTTTATTTTTAGTTTTCAATGTGAAGGATTATAACTTTCGCCGTTTTACTTTTGTTTTGGTTGGTACAAAATTTGAATACAGTATGAGCAAAGTTCCTGAACTGGGTCCCAATGATTCGGTAACATTGCTCCTTGCAAGCTGCTAAGGTGAACATCTGTATAATCTAAATAGTTTCGTCCTGGGCACGCGAAAAGTCCTTCACTGAAACACTTTTCGTTTTACCTCGGATTGCATTTTTCCAAGCAACATGAAAAGCACGCCATTTCATGATCAGATATCCGTGTTCTAAAGCCGACACTGAAAAATGTTTCGATGTTCTGCTAGCAAACATCAAGATCAAGTAGTGATGACGAAGACCATGCACGCGCGTGGGTAAATTTACAACTTGTTGTAAATTGTGGCATAGGATTATGCCACGCATATAGCTGACATGGGGAGCAAGTGCTGCACTAGAAGAAATACATTCCCAATTAACTCCTGGAAGATTAAAGTCTCCTATTAAAAATGTATTGTGTACGAATGAAGTGATATGCGCGCGCAAATCACTCCGAAATTGTGATGGTGAGCCGGGCGCTCGATAAACTGCAAACAACAGGAAAGATTGTTCCCAGCAAGAAGCTTATGCTAATAGTTTCTATATCGTCAGCCTGACGCAAAAGAGTGACTGATATATTTTTTTTTAAACCAGCACAGCCACCTCCGCCTCCTCCGGTTGATCTATCGGGACGAAAAACACGGTAACAAGGCGGGAACACGTCTTCATAATTGATTCCGCTGTGTAGACAGGTTTCAGTTAAAACAACTATATGCGGACTATGACCCATGATAACAGCCTCGAGTTGATCAGATTTGTTGACAAGGCTGCGGGCGTGGATATATATTATACGTAGTTCTTTATTACTTTTCTTCTACCTCCTTCCTCTGCTTTTGTTCGCTTTTAAGTTCCTTTCTAGTTTTCCAACCCGCTTAGTTAGCTCATTATCCTGCTCTAGATGGTCTAGCCGCGACCCTAGCACACGCACCCTACAGATAAAATCTGCAACGTTCGCTTTGCGTGCTGACTCAAACCGCGTTTTCTTCCAACGCGTAAGAACGCTCGCACTCAGAACAACGCACGCTTGGGTTCCCCCTAGTACGAACCATCATCCTCCACTAACACGGCGTAGATGTGACAAACATCAAATTATTCGTTACCTACTTACATCTAAGTGAAAAGTACCAAGAAACTGAATAGCACGAAAAATAATTTATAATGATTGCTCGGCTAACCTAACGCTCCTAAAGAACAAAGAGCGAAATATAAGATAAAAAACTTATACCTTTGGCACGCTGCTCCTGCTGCACTGGGAAGGCTCCTGCAGTCGACACGTCCGCCCCTTTTGGCTTCACTCGAGAAAGTGTACCCGACTTTGCACGGCCGCGGATGCGAGCGCCATCTGGTGGTGCTGCAAGTAACCCAGCGGCGCACGCCTCCCGCTGATTGGTTGAGTTTTTGCGCACGGACATGACTGTTGCATAGGCAGCTAGAGTATGGTGGCTACTAGAGCTAGAGTGACCTCTAGAGCACGCGATTCCAGCAATTCATGCGACACCTAGCGGCGAGCGCAGGAAACCTCGCACGGAGGTCGGAGCAGATGCTCCATCCGTAGTAGAGTGTACTAGACAATGGTCGAGTGGGCCGGACGGCGCTCTCCCGCTGAGGCGCCGCGTTTTGAAAAATTGTGACTCTTGACGGCCGGTACCAAATGTAGCTTTAGCCAGGTGAACTGCTGTTTTACCACTGTCTCCGAAAAGTAACTGGTATCTATGCAGCATGAAGCTACGTAAGAATTTTTTTATATCGTGTCATTTTACGCGCGATTCTTGTTGGTGGATATTGGTCAGGGACAATGATCGAAGAAAACAATATTAGAGTGAAATAAACCAGGCTTATTAACTGCGTGGTGCGAAGAATGGTGAATGTACTTCTAGGCAATTTAATCAAAGGGTACATAGACATATATATTCACGATATATGTGTAAGGCAAAAATAACAAATATTCTAAATGCACTAATTGAAAAAGTGAGAACTCCCGAACGGATTAAGCGCACGTGTTTGCAGCAACAAACACACTTATTAGTGAATGCTGCACATAAAACTTTCATTCGCCCATTGGCAGAAATAATATGCATAGCAAGCAAAACCATCTTATATATATATATATATATATATATATATATATATATATATATATATATATTTACGCAAGTGTTATTGATATACTGTACGACACCGAACAGTCGTTTCCGTTCGAATGTAACGCATAACAGCACCATTGAAGTCTCAAAGGCGAGTGACCGATGCAAGTGAGGACTGTTATTCCGAATGATTGTGCTGCCAGGGAGACGTGGCTGTTGCGCAGAGGCGCAGTTCCTGAGAGAATTAAGGCACGGGTATTAATAAGTCCTGCTTACCAAGTTCCTAGCTGTCATTCAATATAAACGCCCCCGTTTGGGGGCTGCCTGTGAATCTACTAACTTGATTCAGGCAAGGAAAACTTTTTTGACAGTATCACCATGTTTGCAACCCCTTAAAACTTGGTGCCCCATGTGGTACCACACTTATCTTCTTCAACGAACGCAACAGATCTGCAAATATATCTACGTGTATGTGAGACATGCCGTTCCTTTTATTGTTTCATTATAGCCGTTATGATAGTGCACCGGATAACTGAAAGTAGCAGTTTATAATATACAAGCTGCTGTGTTGAGCGGTCATACATTTCGGAACGGCATTACATTTATGTATGAAATATAGGATAAGTGTAACATGTTTTTCTTGGAAATCAGACTCGAGAATAATTTATTTTCTTTACACCCCTAGAAAAAAAGTCGAAGAACGAAGCCACATGCTTTTCTCTCTTTTTTTTAATTTATATAAATTGTTGGGTTTACATGGCAAAACCACGATATGATTATGAGGTTTCGTTTTCCCCCACCTGGGCTTCTTTAAGGCGCACCAAAATAGAAGTACACGAGTGTTTTTTTTTTTTTTTCATTTTGCTCCCGTCGAATTCCACGACCCGGATTGAACCCGCGAGCTCCATGGTGTTTTGCAGCCCAACGCGGTATGCACTATATAGCCACTAATTTGGCTACCGCACCAGCTTTCTTTCTTTCCTTCTTTTTTTTTTCTTGTTTTGAATTATTGACTGGAAAGAAATTCCACGTACGGCTTACGCCCAAAGATGAGCATATAGACTGACTAACTAAAACTGTTTTCGGCGCTCGAGGTCGTACCGCAATAAATGGCCCCAGGGCGTGCATTCTGTTACGCGAGGAAGGCGGAAACTTGAATAGAATGTTGCGCTGCAGTTTACTTTTTTTTATTGCGATAGCAATCCGCCTTTTTCACGGCCCGACGGCGCATGCGCCCTGCCCTGGCGGATTAGTCGCGAAACGTTTTGGAAGGGTCGCGCGCGCGGCCGTGCGGCCCCATCTCGGGGAAACGTCCCCCGAAAAAAAATGTCACAGTTTCGCCCTAAGGGCGAAGCAATGAATGCGATAGCAACACAGCAATGTCATACGAAGTAAGGTGAGCGGCTTTGGTAGCAATATGAATTGTAGTAAACATGAGCTGATTAAGTAAGCAGGTGTGCTGCGGCGTAAGTAGACCGACATGAAGAGAGACTCGATGACCACGAGAAGGCGCGTGTGAAACGGTGGTGTTGATGAGAAGCGCTTCCCGTGGGCAGCGCGCGTGCGAAGGGACACACCTGTAGCGCTGCACTGCCGATCCGGGCAGCATTACATGTGTAGCGTGCGTTGGAAAATGTGACCCGACTATTACTAACTGAATGAACAAGCGTGGTGTGAGCGCGCACAAACAAACATGAAGAGATCACACTGAATGACGGCAGACAACGACTGTCAAAACGCTGGCAGCAAGCATACGCCGCTGCGGGCGAAGGTACGTGCGGTCTATCGCTTCAATAGAAACTGAGCTGCCAGAGCCGTGTGGAGATAAGAGACGGTGCGGCGTGCGACGAGCGCGGTTGGTGGCAGAAGTAAAGTGCGCCCCCCCCCCCCCCCCCCGCTTCCTCCGGCGCTGGCTTCCCGCTTCCTTGCTTGCGCGTGGGAGAGATAACAGAACGTGCGGTCGAGCGACGAGCGCGGTTGTTGGCACAGTAGC
>NW_023605770.1:0-59999 GCF_013339745.2 Dermacentor silvarum
GTGACGCAACGATATATTTTTTTTCATCCCACTCCTTGTCCCAAATGGAGGCTACGGCAAATGCATATTTAAAAAAGCTACATAACTGTTATAAAGCAATAGGCTAAGCCTTAATTTAGCACAGAAAAAACTACATTATTTTTCATCTTAATAATACAGTAGAAAGTATCACTCTCAAAATTGTCTACGAGATACTGAATTAAAACGAGTTTCAAACCAGAAATTTCTTGGTGTTTGGTTCAATGAGAATCTTTCTTGGAAGTTTCAGACCAACAAATTAATGGCCTAAGTAAAACAGTCGGTTATTTGCATAAGATATCTCATTTGTTGCCCCCCCCCCCCTGCCCTGGTTAAAGATATCCATGTATTACGCACTCCTGCAATCAAGGTTATGATACTGTATTCTTGTTTGGGGAACTACGACGTCCAGCAATTACCTTAAACTAATTTCAATTCAGAAACGCGCTTTGCGTGCTATTGAGGGGTTTCATGGAAGACCTTCAGATTTACCTACCTCACAGCTATTTTAGAAACAGGGCGTCCTTAACGTAAAGGAAGTATATAATTTCTGTCTACTTAAGTACACCCACCGTCATCAATTGTTCTTTTCTTGTCCAGATGATTCCAGCAGCCGATATGCTTTCCGGACGAAACGTACACTTGTTCAAATCACACGCACCAATTACGGCAGGCAAACATTAAGATACCAAATTCCTACGGTAATAAATTAATTTCCCTTTGAAACTGAATATTACCTTCCACAAAACGTTTTAAATTTATAATTAAAAAACGCCTATTGGAACAAACGGAATGAGATATTTATTTTATCAATAGACATTGCATTTATTTTTTTACCTTTCAGATGTTTTTCTCTTACACACTTGTTGCCAGGTTTGTGATATTGTTTCTGTGTTTTAGGACTGACATTTTTATGTTTGTAAAAAATTATGTATCTTTATACCGCTCATAAGATAAGTTGTGTATGCGATTTAGTTATTCTTTTCTTGTACAAATTTCATGCATGATCTTACTGCATAACGCTTTTTGCAAGGCTTGAGAAATTCATTGTGAATTTGTTGTGAAGTGTTTGTGCACAATACCAGCTTTTCCACGGGTGACGAGGACCTTGTCAGGCTCTTGCCTTTTGTCTTGGCGCCCTCTTTTCGTTGAAAAGAAAAATAAACTTTCACTTTCACATGTTTGTTTGCGAGCACCAGTCTGAATTGGTCTGCTTTTACCCTTACTGCATCTAGGTTGGCCTGTTTCTTCTTGACTAATTTTATTCTCTTCTCTCTTCAAATTGAGAGAAATCCTAGACCTCACTAACCTATAGCCACTGCACTTTACCCTAATACTTCTACATCCTGCACTATGCTGGCATCAGCAGAGCGTATGAAATCTATTTCATTCTTTGTTTCTCCATTAGGGCTTTTCGAGGTCCACTTCCTGTTGCTGCGCTTCCTGAAGAAGGCATTCATTATTCAGAGCCTATTCCTTTCCGCGAATTCAACCAACATCTCTCCTCTAGTGCTCCTAGAATCGATGTCGTAGTTGCCCATTGCTTGCTCACCAGCCTGCCTTTTCCCCACTTTGATGTCTTCAACGCATATCACCAGCTATGGGACTTGACTTGTGGTGTCATGGTGCTTCGCTGCACACACAATGCTCACTCTCTTCCTATTTTCTTCTTTTTATTCCCCCTTTCCCTTACCCCTTGTGTTCCGGACGTTCATATGGTTGACCTCCCTGCCTTTCCTCTCTTCGCTTTCTCTCTCTCTTGCATTGAAATCACTCATTACTACAGTATACTAGTTTGCGCGTTTCTCATTGATAATTCAAGATCTTCATAAAACTGTCCTATTTGTTCATTATCGTGACAAGAGGTTGGGGCGTAGGCTTGCACTACCTTCATTCTGCACCTACTATTCAGCTTTATTACGACGACTGCTACCCTCTCATTAATGCTGTAGAATTCATCAATGTTGCCCACTATGTACTTATGGACTAGAAATCCTACTCCGAATTCTTTCGTATCTGGAAGACCTCTGTAGCAGAGGACGTGGCCGTTAGTCAGCACTGTATAAGCCTCACCAGTACTTCTAACTTCACTAAGGCCAATAATATCCCAGACAATACTAGATAATTCGACAAATATCCCTGCTATAGGCTAGCCTCACTCGATAGGGTGCACGTGTTGAACGTTGCCAGGTTCAGTTGCCAGTGGCGGCCTGTCCGGACCCAGAGATTCTTATCACTTTCTGCCGCGTCGCAGGTCTGACCGCCACCTTGGTCAGGTGCGCCGCAGCCGCTGGGATCGAGGGCATATAGATATATATAATAGGATGTCTCAAATATTATACACCAAGATTTAAAAATATGCTAATACCACGTACCTGTACAGAACCAAGGTCACGTTGTTTGCCGTCGCTTGAGGATACTCAGATTATTTTTTACCTACCACTTATTTACATAATTAGTCTGAATTAATTAATCAGCTTCTCACACAATATAATTAGATGAAAAGTGTCAATGAGAAAATTATAGAGCAACATGAAAAATTCCCAATACAGCTTAATGTTGTCCAATACGTGCAACATAAAAGTGTTTTTCCGAGCGTGAAAGAAGCCTGCGAATAAATTCTAAGTGCCTCGAGCGGACAGTCGCGCGGCAATATGTGTCCGCCCCCTTTTTATTCGTGATGTGTTTGTTTCTTGCGCTCAATAATTATGCAAAGAAACATTGCCCCCGCTGCTCGATCAATGTGAATGTCATGACCTCCATTCCTGTGTCCTGCAACGTGACCTTTAGTTTCACAATACCGGGTAATGCGCCTATGTAGGGTGCCGTAAATTTTACGCACCGCCAAATACAAGAAAAGAATGCGCATAAACAACGACGGCTCGAGGCATGTTTATATATGGCCACCAGAGTCTCCTACCAAAAGGCCATGGTCAAGGCTCCCCTGCTGGCGCCTAAAGTACCCATAACAACTTGGCTGTCTCACCGTAAATAGTCTGCGTGGCCTACATTCCAGGAAGGTGCTCCTTGTGAGGAGCGTCGGTAGTGCAATGAACCTGAATTATTGCTCTGGGACCATTAGGAAGCAATGCGTCACTGTTAGGTACGTCTCCATAAGGTGTCTGAGAGCCAAGAAAAATGTTGTTAGCCATTTGATTGCGGTTCCAAACAAACTGCCCAATTATTTCCGCTTTTTCTCAGGGCTCACGGCAGCAGCCATACCGACCTTAAGTAGGTCACCGAACCTGCCCAAGTTCAATCCTGTACCCTGGTCTTTCTTGCGTAGAATTTATCGCCTCCAGTGACAAATTATCAACTACCGTTGAGAGAACTTTTGTAACGGTTCAATATATTTAATGTATACGAGTGTGCAGTCAAGCGAAGAAATACATCTAGTGTAGCAGGAATAGTGACTTCTGACTTGCCGTGAAAATTTCATTGAGTAATGTATTCCGGATAATGTGCTGTAAGTGACAATGCAGTGTTTCTTGAAAAAAAATGCAATCTTAGTGGATAGTCGGTGTTCAGATTATTTATTAGACTCGTAGACCTGTACACTGGAGACTGTATTCATTTGCAGCCTCTGGAGCAGCAAACCGTCGAATATCCCGTAAAATGTGGTGGTGTCTACTTTAAAAGACAAATTGGCATTATTCAGCGCAGTAACGTGATATATGGCACCAATTTTTCGTTTCAAACGGTGCTCTTACAGTTCAGACTATGTTCACGACATGACATGACATGACAAGAACTTTATTTCAGTCCTGAGGAACTAAGATCTAGGCGAGCTGAAGGCTCCCCCAGATTAAGTCGGTGGCTCCGCCCACGATGGGACCGGGAGACCAAGTCCCGTCGCGATGTCGTGGGCCCTCTGGACAGCCTGGTGTTGGATTTGAAGATTGCTGCTCTTGAGGGATTCCTCCCATTGCTCTTTCGTGATGGGTGGAGAGGCGTTAAGGGCTGGGCACAACCAGAGCATGTGATCAAAAGAGCATGAGTCATGACCACATTTGGAGCACGACTGTGAATGGTCAGGGTCTATCCTGTGAAGGGACCGGGGAGTGGGATACGAAAGGGTTTGCAGAAGTCTGAGTGTGCTAGCCTGAGGTTTGTTCAATTTGGGGTGGGGGGGTGGAAATTTCCTCCTGCCGAGACGATAATGGGAAACAATTTCGTGGAAGGTACATAATGGATCTTTGTGGATGTTGACCTCGTTCCGAGCCTGTCTACCCCTGACAGCACGGTACGTGAAATCGCGCGCTATCGGTGGGCCTGCTCGTTAGGATTACATCCGAGCGGGTTAACTGGGGCATCTATATGGGCTGGGAACCACGAGATGTGGTATCCTCCTTCGCTGCTCTCCCGATTTCTTTGAAGTGCTTTGTTCACAATATGGTTCGCCTGTTCAGACACTAGTGCGGCCGAGAAGGATCTAACTGCTGTGCGGGAGTCCGAGAAGATGAGAAGGGGAACTTTTGCGCTGTGAAAAGCCAGAGCGATCGCCGCTTCCTCCGCCACATGTGCAAACTTAGTATAGACAGAAGCTGCATTAAGCAGGTTGCCCTCCGCGTCTACAACCGAGACAGCGAACTTATCTCCACTGTCTTATCTGGCAGCATCGACAAAGAGGGCCCCTAGTTTGTGCTGATTGATCTTTTTAAGGATCGACTTGCTCTCGCGAATCTTCTACCCTCGTTATGCACGGGGATTTCGCGGTACGGGGTCAACCATGATGCGAGTTCGGCTTGTTGGGTCAGGCTAATTTGGTCCCCGGTTCATGTCGGGTTGGATACCCGCTTCTTCTAAAATTTTGATCCCTGGCTTAGAGGACGACAATCTCATTATTTGAGCCACTGTGTGAGCTTCTATTAGCTCATCGATAGTGTTGTGGAGTCCTAGCTCCAGCAGCTTCTCGGTGCTCGTGGACTGCGGAAGGCCGAGTACGCGCTTGATACCGGTTCACGCTCTTGGTTTTTTGCCACCACTGCCTGGAACAAGCGACAAGTTCCTTATGAACGCGATAGAAGCAGTAAAAAAAAGTGTTTCAAAAATTAATTTCATCCACGCACATAAGTGAGCTGCACTAACTTTATAAACCTTAGTTGTTAAGAACCAGATAACCTTTTATATGGGAAACACATTTACTGAGCGGTGCAAGCAACGTTTGAGGTTGCGCCATAGCAGTTTTTATCTCGCACCAAGCGCTGTCAAAAAAGATGAAATTGTTTTTCTATAAAAAGGTAAAGCATTTACACGCTTTGCACGTAAACAATGTTTAGTGATGTAGACGCCACCACTGTGAACACTTTCGTTTGCGTCGTTTGACATTAGAATCGCCGGCAGTATTGTTTGCACTCAGCGTCGCTATCTTTTTCGCTTGTTAGTCTTTCAGTTTTGCCTATTAAATGCATATAAGGGGCACTTCATGCATGTTTTGTCTTTGTGCTACATCGTCTGTGTGGCCTCGAGAGAGAGAGAGAGAAACAAAGAGGGTGTGGGAACGGAAGACTTGGAACAAATAAACATTTATTCGTCGGGGCAACTATGCTGATGTTGCCGCCATGATGTCGAGCTTCTTTTTTTTTTCGTCTTCGTCGGACGCGAAGCACACTGTCCACTACATGGCTCCCCCCCCCCCCCCCCCCCCTAGCGATGAGGGCATTGCCGTCGAGCGGTTTATCTGCTTGAGATGGTGTTGCCAGCGCCCATGTGAGCTGGCTTCAAACGGTCTATAGATATCGTCTCTCCACGGCCGTTAACAAGGAGAGTGAAGTGTTTAGGTTCGCGCTTGAGGACTTTAAAAGTACCGTCGTAAGGTGCTTGCAGTGGAGTGCGAGTGGCATCGTGGCGGATGAAGACATGGCAGGTATGAACTAATGATGGTCTAATATACACAGTCCTGTAATCCGGACGAAGTGGCGGTGGTACGACAGTAGCCATAGTAGCTCGCAGGCGGTCCGCGTAAGAGTGTAGTTCAGCTGATGTCGGTTCCGAGGCAAAAGAACTCGCCGGGTACGGGAAGTGTCGTGCCGAAAACGAACTCTGCGGATGAACACTGTGTGTCTTCTTTCACCGCGGTGCGAAGACCTAGTAGAACCAGAGGCAGGCGCTCTGTCCATGGAATTCTTGAGTCATGCGCACGCAATGATGCTTTCACTTGACGGTGGAAGCGTTCCACCATGCCGTTTGAACTAGGGTGGCAAGCCGTAGTTCGTATGTGTGTTACGCCTAGAAGGCGGGAGAGAGCCCGAAAGAGGGACGACTCGAATTGTCTCCCTCGGTCTGTCGTTATGGTGTGTGGCACGCCATAACGAGCGATCCAGATGTGCACAAGAGCCTGTGCAACAGATTCTGCAGCGATGTTGCTTAGCGACATTGCTTCCCGCCAGCGGGTAATCTGTCGATACAAGTGAGTATGTAACGTTGGTTCGCGGACGGTGGCAGCGGTCTCACAATGTCGATGTGAACATGGCCAAAACGAATGTATGGTGGTGGAAAATGACCCGGCGGGCTCATGGTGTGTCTGTTGACCTTGGCACGCTGGCATTGGATAGACAACCGCGCCCAGCAACGGACATAAGCATTCATACGGGGCCAAAGGTAGCGGGCGGTGACAAGACGTTGCGTAGCTCACACTCCTGGGTGCGATAAGGAGTGTAGAGCGTCGAAGACCTGTGGTCGGAATTCTTGCGCGACGTACGGTCGTGGCCGACCTGTAGGCACGTCGCAAATGACGGTATAGTCGCAGCCAGGAGTGCTATGCAGGATGTGCCGAGTTTCTCGTTCGCACGAGTTTTACCCAAGTTTGCTCGATGGCAGTCAGTGAACGGAGATAGCAAGGAAAGCGCAAGAACAACGGGCCAAAAGAAATGTCGAAACAAAGCCGCGTATGACAACATGTGCGCACCCTGCGTGGCATTTCAAGCACAGAAGACTGCGCAACGAAACGCGCCAACGCCGCGTATTGTTATCAAGGTATTATCGCAATTTAGCAATACCGTGACTGTCCCGCTGTCTATCTGCACACTTGCCGTGAGCCGCTTGCCACGCCTTTCTCGGGCGCGTCAAGGGCTTGCCTCCTCTTTCGGGTATTAGCTTTCTATCCTCCGTCGAATGCGAACAGGGCACATACTGTGCATTCTTGCATCTACACTTTCCTTCAATCGAATACATTAAAATACAACAAATAAAATAACAAACAGTTTATTTTATAAAGTATCGGTTTTACGTTTTGAATGCTATAAATTTCTGATGACAAACGGAGATCGAACGAATTATTAGATTTTGCACTTTTTTGCCGTGAGTGGCGACAGTGAGGCGACAGCTTACAAGCGGATACATTCTAGAGGGTCGCACGCACGAGGGAATTGATACGGTGACAAGTCGCCAGGGGTGCTGCAGTGCTATTCTCGATTAAGTCAGTCGTGACAATGATCAGATCATTCCCTGTCTTGGGGGAAGTGCAACGCATCGCCACGGTATGGCTGTTCACCGCAGGCGCTTCACTGAGGCTATTAGCCGCTTTACCAACGAAAAACGGGACTCAAGCCATAGAGAGGGGAGCAACGGCTGTCGCTGCAAAATGGCTGTACGGTACCATGTTTATTTCTGTGCGCGAAGCCTCCGTGAAGAATTGTGAAGAAGAGCGAGCTGTCCAGCGTCGCAATTAATTGATTTTCATCGCTTGCCCAGTGAAGGTGCCTCTGTGCGCATATACGCACTATTTTGATTGTGTTGTGCACTTCAAAGTGCTTGCCGATTGTTTGTGCTGGAGCTAACAGCGATCGCAGATGGATATCGTGACGACACCGCAACAATCGCATTTTGGCAGGTGAGGGCTCTAGTGTGCAGTTATGAAATGAGACTTCGAACGCAGGAAGGTGCTGCAACTGTTTAGTGTGCAGTGCTTGTGATGGAGAAATGTCATCGTAATGGGTCTAGAAAAGCGAGCCATGCCTGACGCTGACCATGTTGGCGACACTACCGCTCCGATACATAGCCGATGACAGATGAGTCATCTCAAATGACAGCTGCGATACGTTGTCGTTGGAAAACACTACGCACTGAGCATCGTCGTCCACCACGACGCATTGACACCTTGCAAGTAGCTACAGTGACGTGCCGATAATTATTTGCTGTGTGCTACGTCGCCACAGTGCAGGCAATGAAACCATGTTGTGGCACCATCAGAGCCCGAGAAGATATACGCGTATGTATAAGCCAGCGATAGTCGGCGCTTAGTACATCACCGATGACAGTGCGTTGTGTGTGTTTTATCTCGGCGGTCAAGATTGTTGATGTCTCTCTGCTCAGCACCACGTCTATGTTGCCGAATAATAAGTTGGGCGTGGCTCAACTGTGGTGGGTGCGCGCACAAGAGTTACATGCCTCGCGTGGGGCGTGACCTATGGTTTCAATTGACAGGCGAACTCGTGCCAAACTCGTACATCGCGAAACCCTCCCCGAGTTGAACTCGGGAACATGGCAGCGGCAGCAGCAGCCTGTGTCATCGCATCCAGTGACAGCGACCGTAAATAGACTGTCTGGACCCCTTCACCTACATGACCGACGCAGAGTTTCAACGCATTTTCGCCTTTCCAATGCGTCAGTGCGCTGGCTGTGTAGCGAGTTAGGCGAAAGCTCTCGTCTGCGGAGACAGCGTGGCGGGCAAATTATGCTTTCGGAGTACAGATTGGTCTGACTAGGCTGCAGAGGAAGAGTTCGTGCGATCGCTTCGGCTCTCTCCGGCTTCAAGCGCCGTGCGTCCACCGTGTCCCAGTGCCAGGCCAGGTCCGGCGGCGTCATTGGAGTACTGGGGCACCTGCAAGCACCTAGGGCTCCAATCGGATCACAGCCACTGGGACCACAGCCAATCGGACCACAGCCAATGGGACCAGCCAACCTGTGGTTGGTTGGTCCCATTGTAGTGGTCACATTATACAGGAAGACTCAGAATGGACGCCAGGCTGCCTTCAGGGGCAACAGGTGCCGAAAGCAGTCTTTGCAGTTACACGGTATACCGCTGCACTGTACGGGCAGAGAGGCGAAGGAAGTTACTTCGCCAACACGGACCGCCTCGGCCGTCCGAACGTCCATCTCTTTAGGCGGCATGTGATTTGGCTTACGTACTGCGTGAGCAATAGCGTAGATGTGTGGCTGTTGAAGGAGATGATCAGTGACTTATTTTCTTTAACGAAGCATGCCATCGCCGACTGGAAGAACTACGCCCGTGAGGTCATGATGGACGAGCTGCTGGCGCGACCTCCACTTGGGGACCCGGGAAGATAGTGTAATGTGACGAGTGCATTCTTCGCGGCATGCGAAAGTACAATCGAGGCAGCCTGATGAAGGGCGACAACGTTCCAACAAGCCGCCAAAATTACGGCGATGTTAAAAGATCGTGCACCATGGGTCTTCGGCATGGTCTGCGCTACTACAGGAGTGCTGTGACTTTTCAAGGTCGACCAACGAGACGAAGCCATTATTGCAGCCAATGTTCAACCGGGGCCTTTATTCGCAGTAACGCATGAGTCGCATAGAACAGTATTCCAAATTTAGTAGATGTTAACAAGGCGAGCCTCAATCTTCACTGGGAGACAGTCAACCACAGCGTGAAGTTTGTGGGCCCCATCACGAGCGTTCAACCGCAAAAAAATTGAAATTTATTGTCAAAAAGTGAATGACCACCTCGCGAGCGGTGGTGACAAGGTAACTGCACCGCTGCTGGAGTCATTCCTGGCATAGATGTCGTGGTAATCAATTAACCGCCACGTACGCTGCGAAGACCATTTTTGCATTTGTTAGAAGCCACTGGATCGCTCGGGCTACCCAGTACAAAGACTCTTTCCTGCAGTTGTTATAAGCCATCGCTCGGCGCTAGCCCGTCTGAAGGTGCATCACAAAGTAAACAAAAATAAAGCGTATAGTTTTCTGACCCTTGTATGAGTGCTTTCCGGCATTCGTGGGGGCTTACACGGCAAGAGCGTGGGAAACCACTACTGTGCTAGCAGACGCTCATTTGTCTCGCAGCCTTAATTTAGCGCGAGCAACGGGAGATCTGTTAAAAGCCCAATGCGAAAACCAGGCGCACACCAATCTGGGCTGGGAAATGAGAGCGCAAGCAGGTAGCGAGCCGCACCAATTCAATCCAGAGGAAAGAGAAGGAGCAGCGAGCGATCTCTTGAAAGCCTAGTGCGAAAACCAGCGCACACCGCTCTGTGCTCAGAAATGCTAGCGCAAGCGCGTAGCGAGCCGCGCCAATCCAATCAAGAGGAAGAAAGAGGAGGGCGAGCGTCCCCTCGTGGTATAACGCGAAACGTATTAAACGGCAAATTAGTCTAATACACATTCAGTGCACATCTTCTAAACTTTAAAATGCTTATATCCCACAATAATGTGACTAATATTATCGTACTAAACACATTTATTTTATAACATGCTTGTGCCTATAATGCACTCGGTGGAACGACAGACAAGTGAGAGAAGGTACGACCATGCACCGACCGTATGGTCACGTGAGCCCCAGTTTGCCGACCACCCATATGGCAACGCCCAAGAGATGATAGCCACCCAGAGTGAATCTAGATAAACCAATGAAACTGGAGGCGTGCCGACGGACAAACGTTGTCTTGTTATCATCAGTTGTGTCATCTTGGGTCGTCGCCAGAGCTCGTGAAGATCCCGAGTTTCGCCAAACTCAGCGCATCCTGCATAGCACCCTAGGTTTAACTTCCACAAAAAATCGGCACCGATGATGGGGCCGCGGACGTCAGTGACGGTGAATAGCCATCGAAAGGGACGCTGCAGTCCGAGATGAAGAGTCACCGATTTCTGGCCATACGTTCTAATATTAGAACCGTTGACCGCAGTGAGAAAGGACGAGTCGTGGCGATGTCGTCTTCGGTCGTCAAAGGTAGGCGGAAGCACACAAATTTCTGCGCCAGTGTCTACAAGGTAGCGAACTTTCGTTACGCAGTAAGTGACGTAGAAAAGACGGCTTGACGTAGGGCCGGGAGCACTTGCCGTCATCAGTGACTGGCCCGACCGTTTCCCGAAAAGTTACACAGTGGCCGGCACTGACGTGCACGAGTGCCGTATCGGGCGTGGTACCATCAACGAATAGCGGGAGTTGCTTTGGTTGGGTGTGCGATGACATGACTGGTCTCTACCTGCAGAGAAACGCAAGGTAGCTAGCTCAGTAGTTGATGCACTTGCTTGCCAAGCTGTGCGTTTAAGGCGCTGAGTTCGTCAAAGCGCTGCTCTAACTGTAACGGACTCGAGACGGGCGCCTGACAACGGTCGATGGCAGATACGAAAGGATGGGAAGTATCCATGATGTGGTCTGCCGTTGTTGCTAAGTCTTCAATGGAGGTTGCCGCAGGTGAGGCAGATAAAATCATCCGTACCTGATTCGGTAGACGCTGAAGGAAGAGCTCGCGGACGATTTTTGAGTCCGTTGAAGATGAATTGCCTCCGAGTAGCAGGGTCATGCGACGAAGCAGCTCAGTCGGCTTTCGGTCACCAAGTTCCTCCGATAGAAGCTGTTGAATGCGTCGCGACTCGAAGTCAGTCGTGCGTCGAAGTAACTCCCGTTTGAGGATGTCGTAGGGGTTGTCGGGCGGGGGAGTGAGCAAAACGTCGTGGATCAAAGCTGTGGTGGTCGGGCTGAGTGCACTTACGACATAGTCGTACTTGGCCGTTTGCGATGTGATGCGGTGACGGCGGAACTGCGCTTCGATGTGGAGAAACCAGAGCTCTCTATCTGCGGGCCAGAACTCGGTAAGCTTGAGTGTGGCGATGGAAGGTGCGGCATTGTCTTGGGAGTTCGATTCCATGGTGTCGAAGAGAAGCGGCGGGACGAATAGTTGCGATGCGGGATCACATCCGGGTCACCAACTTCTGGGAACGGAAGACTCGGAACAAATAAACATTTATTCGTCGGGGCAACTAAGCTGATGTTGCGGCCATGATGTCGAGCTTCTTTTTTTTCGTCTTCGTCGGACGTAAAGCACACTGTCCACTACAAGGGAAAGGTAGGGCAGCTAACCAAGGAAGTGCCCGGTTGGCTACCCTACACTTGGGGATGGGGGAAAGGGGAAGAATAGATAAGGAAAGAAAATTAAAAAATTGTCATTCGCAGAGTCAGTCACTGAGGAATCTCCGTTGTCACAAGCGTTCGTATAATCCAGTATCATTCATGAACTGCATAAGGGCTTTTGTGGCCTTTTGCGTGCAAGAGTGCATAGGCCATGGTCCAGGGATCTTTTCTTCCGAGAGCGCTCTGTTATCTAACAGGTTGAGTTTACCTTGGAGAGTATGTCGTTGAGTGTAAAAGAATGGGCAGTGACACAGTAGGTGCTCCAGAGTCTCAGCGCACCCGCACAAATTGCAGACTGCACTGTTGGTCATCCCTATTAGGTACGAATAGGCTTTGGTAAATTCGACGGCCAACCACATGCGCCACAGTAAAGTAGCTTCACGACGGGAGAGTCCAGGAGTTAGGCGAAGTCACAAGTTAGGGTCGAGAAAATGCAAGCGTGAATTGGTGAAACCTGGTGAATTCCATCGTATATAGAGGTGTGATGTGGCGAGCAAGCGATTGAAGTTGCCACGAAGCATCCGTTCTTGAAAGTGGTATAGGAACACGATGATGTTTTTGATGAGCCGAGAGTTCAGCTTCATCTGCGCTGTCGTTGCCGACAATTCTGCAATGCTCTCCAACTACTGAAATACAATGTCGCGTCCTTTCTCGAGCAATAAGCGTGATGATAAGCATGCCTTATTTCATGCACTAGCTGCTCGTGTAACCCATGACGTAGGGCAAACTGCAGATTGTCTAGGGTTGCTTTGGAATCACAGAAAATGGCCCAACGATTTGATGGCTCCTGGAGCACGTAATTGAGAGCAGCTTGAAAAGCCGCAAGTTCTGCTGCTGAAGTCGTGGTATTGTGCGAATAATTAAATTGCAAAGAGACGGCATCCGATGGAACAACTACTGCTCCAGTAGAGCTGCTGGAATTGGTGGAACCGTTCGTGTAAATGTGTAGGCGGCCAAAATAAGGCTCGTTGAGGAGAAGCAGGGACAACTGCTTCAGGTCTAGTGGTGACAAGTCTGCCTTTTTTGTAATCCCAGGAACTGATCGTACACGTGAACTTGCCGGAGACACCACAATATCGACGTTGGGCGTTTCACAGGCTTGAAGCCACATGGTATTAAGGCAAGACGTCTCATCACAATATTACGGAATGTAGCCTGTGGTCTTCGCACTGGCAAATCGGCTAACTGGGCGGATGGTAGCCGTGACACGTGTCGAATTTGCGCTCTTAGCGTCTCACCTCCGATTTGAGTGGTGATCGGGTGCTCCTGTGCAATGACAGTCGTTGCAGCTGTTGATGAACATCTCGGGAGGCCAAGATATGTCCGAAGTGCTTTTGTATGTGCACTCTGTAGTGCGAGGATATTAGTATTGCATGTGTTGGACAAGACAGGAAGATTGTATCGCAAAAATCCGAGAAAAAGTACCGTGTATAGCTGTAACATGGAGCGCACGGATGCTCCCCATGATTTAGCAGCTACGAATTTAAACATACTCTCAATACAAATGAGTTTTTTCTTCATTTAGGAGACATTGAGACTCCAGGTGAGGTCGCAATCCACAATAACGCCTAACAACCTGTGAGTTTGCTTGTACTCAATTGACTAGGCCCTCAATGCACATCGGGTAGAAAGACATCGGTCTTCGTGTACGGCAGGGCCACTAGTGCACATTTTTCTGTAAATATCGTCCAGACCTTGTAGGGTGAAGGTCTGCCACTGTCAGGGTGCCGCTCTCTGTACTCTGGCTTGCACTTGTGGCCGTGTCACGCCGGACGCCCAGATGAAAATATCGTATGCGTAGATTGAGACATTAGCCGTCTGTGGTAGCATTTTGGCCAGCCCCACTAGAACAAGATTGAAAAGAGTTGGGTTCAACACTCCGCATGTGGGATACACGACTGGAGATATATCCATTTGTCGGGCCATCATCACTAAGGACAAACACAGATCTCTGTGATATCTAACTCTTAATTCACCTAAAGACGTGGCGTCCAAGTTCTGCAGCCTCAAGAGCTTGGATAATGTCTTCGTGGGTTACGTTGTCGTAGGCACCTTTTACGTCTCAGAAGAGTGCCAAAGAGAGGCGCTTCGTAGCTTTTGTTGATGCACGGAGGTCGCAAGATCAATTACGCTGTCAATTGAAGACCGTGCACGTCAAAAACCAGCCATTGTCTCAGTGTAAATGTAATACGCTCTAAATACAGTAACCTTTACAAAGGTGCGCATTTTCACATTTTTGTGCTCCTATAATTTAAAAGTTACATCAATGTAACATTTACATTTGTAACCTTTGTAATGGTTATACTTGTAAAGGTTACTTTTGTTATATAGGTTACACGCATTTTTTAGGAAATTTAGCCTTTGCAAAGGTTACCACCTTCAAAAGACATAGTTACTTGCTCCAACATGTGTAACCTTTGTACGGCGCAATGGTTAAGGTTAAAACGTACTTTATGATAAAATGTGCTTGGTGTTTGCTCAAGGTCACAAAACAGAACTCTCCCTGCACGGCGATTTTGACGCGTACGAATATTATCCAACCAGGAAAAGGGTACACAAACAAGACGAACAAAAATATCAGTTGGTATTCAAACATGTTCATGACTTTCAATATCACTGAGGATAGACACAGGTACACAAAGTATACTGTGACTTCCTGAGTCTTGGCTGTACGAAAGAAAACCTACGTTACAAAATGATGCACATATATGTTCAAGGTGATAAAATCCTAGAATAGCTTTCATGTATAGTGTACAGGTACCACAGCAAGTATTTATCACAGTAAGTGCGCCCTATATGGCTATATTAGGCACTGTGCAATCTTAGCTCATCTTATATTTGTGTTTGCAGGGTCAAAAGAAAAACCAGGATGAACATACTGTTCTATGAAGCAAAAAAGCTCACATGACACCTCAATTCGACAAAAGCTTGTCCACAACAGATTACTCCTTACAATGTAAAGAAAAAATAGGCATTGTTATCGTGGTACAAGAATAGCGAAATAAAAAAGGCACAATGTTGAAAAACGAGGTGTCATGACAGCTTAACTGCTGTATGAAAAACACAGTAAACATACAACTGGCACAAAAGGGAGTGCAATATTGTGACTTTAATTCTGTCCCACTTCTTAAGGGACATTTAAACTGGCCCCGCGTTCACAGCTCAAAAATGGGGCTACAAGCACAGGACAACACAAATGCCATCAAAGCCTGCAGCCAAATTCAAAATCAAAGGAAGAGGGCCATCACTGCAAACATCTGGACCAAACTGCATTGTGTCAGAGGCACACATCCGCAGTTTTCAGCGTATCACTTAAGGAAATACAGCACAAAGTGCGTCGAGTTTATGAGCATATGGCTGCACCATAAATGCTATAGTAAAATATTCATACCTCAAATCACCTGAAGAAAGCATAATGAGATCAACTTGAAATTCTAACTTAAGGTAGGCAACATTCACTGCAACACATGAAGCAAAAATACCGTAGTTCAGAAAAATAAAAACGCATTGAAGCCATCGGTAGAGAACATACTTCAGCATCTTAAAAAGTCAACTATCTTAGCACATTGGTTTCCTGAGCTTAGGACAGATTCTTTTTCAAGAGCATGAGAAGATTCTTCAGGCGGTTTGTGAGCAGTACGCGAGGCACTGTTGTGTCCGGCATGACAATCTTCTGCAGCAGGACAAGTACTGGTGATAATGCGAGCGGGTACTCAAGGTTTTTCATGTAGTATGTCAGCAGGCAGATAATGCGGGCACGCTCTATATTTCCATTTGAGATCCAGATGGCTTCTTCAGCACTTCCAGCATAAATACAAGTGTGTTCGGTGAACGAATATACATGAGGTGCGCTGATTTCCAGGTCATTAGGCAGTGTAATCTGTGGAAAGTCACATTACAGCCATGAGGAAACACCCATCTACAAAGCATGGCAAAAATTTCTCACCACAGTGAAGTGAGATTCATAGAAAACACAACGTGAATTTTGAGGAATTCGTATATTACTCAGACTTCATTGAAACTCAATTTAAAATTGTGAGGAAAACACTTGATGCCACAGTAGTGATAGATGGTAATAATAATCATTTCAGAAACCTCGTTGATGAGTGCGAGCCTTGAATAGCCTTATAAGTGCTTGACAATGTCGAAGAATGTGCATTCACGTTGTTCTTTGCATGAGAACGCTTCAGACGCTACTTTCAGTTTTCTCTCCAGGTCACCATTGTTACTTTTAAACAGGAGCTCGACTTCGATGCAAAGCTGGAAAAAAGTAAATACAATGACGAAAAACGAGTCAATAATATTAACCACATAATCCTTCTTGTCATATGCCTCACACCATCAGGACCTAAAACACAGGTTCTGTAGCTACACAAATATTTTTACTTGAGCCCAGAATAAGGCGCCGAGAGCTTCGGGGCAGAAATCAGTACACAAGCTGCGAAAAAGTGCCAAGAGTTCTAGACATCAGGTCGAATACTATTAACGCAGCAGCCGTACGTTGGAAGCGTGCGCATTCGTGAACACATAAAAACACGCACATCATAATGGAGGGCACACGCATGTAAACAGGCGATACCGACTGGTGAGGGGCAGCAAAAGAACAAACATTCTTTTCACAGAAATTTAAAATTTTCAAGTGTGCTGAGCCCACTAACCTTTCGAATAACCAAGCTGGGAACTCTGCTTCGGCACTTCGACAACTCCACTTTCTTTCTTCTGCGCCAGCTACATAGGATACGAAATAAACACGCGACGGAAATCACTGTACAAGACCTGAAATTCTGACACGCTATTAATGTTGCCTGCAAACCGTCTATGTTGCACTGAAGCCTCAGTCGTGAAGGTTTGCTTACGTGTTGCATAAAACATGGTTCTATAGCACCACGCATTAAATATTTTCACTAATGCCCGACGCATAGCGTGAAAAGTTTAGGCGCACAAACCAATTCACAACCAGAGAAAGCACGCACAGAGTTCTAGAATTCAGGTTTCAAACACTAATACCACAGTCATGCCTTGGAAGCGTGCGCATTCGTGAACATACAAAAGCATGCACATCACTGCAGTAGGGTTTTCACTTGGGCTTGTTGGTTTTCCATTAAGACCGTGTATCATTGCGCGCAAAACGACATGGACAAAAGAGGGAACACGTATAACACACACGAAGCGCAAACTATCAACAGATTTATTGCGAGAAGACGTGACCTTTTTATACCTTGCCACAGGCAGTACAGCGCATGACACCAAGGGCGGAACCACACCGACACAAAATATCAACACGCGCATGACGTGCTATTCAAATACACTATTTCCTTAGCTGTTGATAGTTTGCGCTTCGTGTGTGTTATACGTGTTCCCTCTTTTGTCCATGTCGTTTTGCGCGCAATGATACACGGTCTTAATGCACATCACCACCGCGCGCCCACGCATGTGAGAAGGCGATATATAATTGGCGGTGGATTATCACCGAATACTGCTGAGAGATTGCACCTGACAGTACTTATCTAAATCAGGTACCACAGATAAGCAGATATATCTATACAAAGTGTCGTGAGATAGGTCAGTCATGCACAAGGATAAAACGAATAGACCTCACATAGGTTAGAAAAGCACCGAAATGAAAGCAGCGAAAAGACCCGACTTGACAGGCATTAAACTAATGAAGACCTCGAATGCCGTTAATGTGTATCTGAAACAAAGGCCACTTACCCAAGTTAATTATTTGGCCGTGAGCAGCTGGACAATGGTTGCAATAGTCGCCACGAATTGCGCTTGCTGGGGAGTCGTCCGGCGAACAAACAACGACATAGCGCCGACAGTCGCAAAAAGGTTCAATGCAGCTGCCGCGCAGCACACCCCACATGTGTGATTTGAAATTACGTGTGATTTGAAAGAATTGCAATTTGACATTTATTCGCGAAGTAAATCATCTGGTGCCGAAGTGAGAAGAGGCTCAAAATAGCACATTACCTCGTTTTACAGATCACTCAGGGACCGAATAATTACGTGCTTTAGCCTATTGAGTCGAAATGCTATAATAGCGTTGCATGTCCCAACTTCCTTCGACAATAGAGAAATCATACTTTTAATCACGCGTAAGTCTGCTTATGATTGCAACCCAAAACGACAGCACCAAGCCGATGCAATATATTTTCAGCGTTTGTGGTATATTAGAATAGGTCTTCCCGCCAAGCATATCCGCGCTGCCCCTGAAATAAATATATTCCCTCAGTTTAAGGAGCAAACGCCCGCTCCATATGCGCAACTCCTGACTTGTAGAAATTTAACATAGGTTACCACGTTGCTCATAGGTTACTGCGCAAACGTTACATTGCGTAATTTGTGATGGTAACCTTTAGATGGTTTGCATTTTGGGTGTTGTAACCTTCAGACACCACAAAATAACGAAAACATGAAAATAAACCACTTTTAACCTTTATTTCATAAGTTACTCATGCCCCAAAGTTACTATATAGGTAACCGTCTTTACAGTGTAGTATTCGAGGTGCCATGAATTGACGTTTTGCTAATGACGCTCACTTTCATCAGTGGGCAATTGGCTCACAAAACAAACTGCTGCAGCTCTCCAAGTTTGTAATAACCTTATGGGAGCGTCGATCGACACGAAGCGTGTATACCTGTGAAACTAGAAGAGCCTCCACCTGTCACAGCATCGCCTGTTAGGCTATTCCGTTCAGCTAGACGTAGCCCCGTAATCCCTGCTACTTATCCGCTTTCAACCACAAATGCGCAGAGGTGCTTTTTAGCAAGCGTCATGCAACTCACACCTGCGGCGCTTGACCTTCGTCCGGCTCTTGTGCGTACGCAGAGGCTACAATCAGTGTCGCAAAAAGTTCTATTTAGGGTGTACTAGCTAAACTTAGCCAAACACTTGCAAGAAACAAAAAGATATAAAAACACGGTGCAAGATTTTAATACCTATGGTGTTCGGTCTGGCGAACGAACACGGCAGGTTTTTCAATCGTACCTTGCAAAGGGTTTTGTGAGTCTTCTTTTTTTTTCGCAACAGCTTGGCTAACGTTAGCTGGGCACACAGTAGATAAGTCTGTAAGCAGCACGAAGTCGATATTCGTAGAGGAGAGTACTCAGCACGCATGCGCCTATTACCGCTACATTTGCAGGTTCACTCCGCGACACAACACTGACCACCGTGTCGGTTCACGCTACATGAGGTTATCATCTACTTCGACAGCTGTAGATGGTTTTGAGATCAGTGAGAAATTTCGTGGGGCTTCTCGAGGAATTCGCAACGTGTGAACTGTTGATATAGGTGTATGCCTATTCCGAAGTTTCGGAGAACGCACTGCGGGGCTAAGAATGTCTACAAAGCCGAACGCAAGCGCATACATGCGTAGCTTGCCAATCTCAGGCCCACTATACTGGTGGCACCCACGGTACACTTGCTTTTGTCGGCGTTCTTATGATCATCAACGAAACGCCTGCGCCACGACGCACTTGCATCGAGCGATACTAAGAAGCACAAAACGCGCAGCGTAGGCGCAGCTCCATCGCTTTTACCACGGGCAAGGCTTTGGCATTTGCAAGTAAGTGAACGGTACTTTCTTGGTTCCTGCTTATGACATTGGAGGTCGCTAAAAATAAATCGTGTAAGGCGTTCTCCGCCTTGCACTCGCTAAAGATAGGGATCCTGTTTTGTATTTAAGCTCAGCGTGAAATAACCACCGATTAGTTTCTTTTAATCTCAAAGTAACAAAACAACCAAAAGATTCTTCTAAAGTCGTGTGGTCATAGAATAATGAAGGGTACTTCGCAAAACACGAAAATGTAAGCATATATATGTTGCTGTTACATTTTGCAGAAAACTTACCCCTCAGTGCAACCGGAGGGATATTAATGTGGTAATAAACATCACCAAGCTCACTGTATTGGAATGAAAAAAGAATGCAGATGACCGCAATAACTTCGATGACTGGTAAATGACATATTCTGTCTGTATATTTGTAAATTTGTATGTGTGTATTTGGATATACAGGGTGCTTATTTTGAAATTTTACCTAATTTTTAGTAACCGCCTGTGGCAGCTAGCATTATTCTTATCATGCGCTGGGTCATTAGATGAGGCGCACATTAGTAGCAAGAGAAATCGAAACACATTCAATTAATTAAGAAAAAATCAATAATTAACTTCTTAGTTAATTACTTTACCACACGTATTGCACTTTACGAATTAATTGTAGCCGGTAAGCTTGTCAGGCGTATGCACTTGGAATGAATTTCCAGAATGACACCAGTTTGGAGATATGCGCCATCAAACTCACCCTAAGAATGCACTGTTGTTCCACTTACTTTCTTGCCAAAATGCTGTTTTATACATTGAAGCACAAAAGTAACTGGAACGCCCATGTATTTCATCCCACACTTTGGGAAATAATATCTCGAAACTGGTGTCATCTTGGAAATTCATTTCAAGTAGATGCGTCTTGCAAGCTCACCGGCTACAATTCGTAAATTGCAATACGTGTCGTATATAGTAATGAACTAGAAAATTCATTAGTCAATTTTTGTTGATTAGGTGGATATGTATTTTGATTTTTCGTGATACTAATGTCCGCATTTTCGAATAACTCAGCTCAACGATAAGAATTATGCTGCCTGCCACAGGTGATTTTTAAAAATTCCGTAAAGCTTAATTTTCACACCCGGTATTTAAGCTTATAGACCTGAAAAACTTGAGATGAGAAAATTATTTGTTTGAGTTAGCAGCCATTCCTCCATTCATTACAGTGCCTATTTCGATGGAGTTCACTTAGAGGCAGCAAACGTTTCATACACATAAACAAGGACCACAGGAGGACTTCTTATAAGAAAGAACGTGGCAATTGTAAAATTCACAATCTTAAATTATCGGCTAGGCAGAAGGGAAGCCTTACAGTGCATTACTCGAATGTGGACACCTTTACTGCCGCTGATAATGCTCTTCAAAATTTAGGAGTGAGAGTGCATGACCGCGATGGAAGAATGTTATCCTCAACAACATTCTTGTTTTTATGGAAAGTTAATGGCTCGTTATGAAATGTGCTGATGTGAAGACCGATGATCCCCTTGATTTGATAGCTCTACACGTCCGAATATTTCTTTAATTACCAGAATGGTGGCGCATCAAAAGACTATAAGGGCCGACAGAAGCAACATAAGGACAGGCACACTGTTCTATTCATGGACCAACTAGTCAAGCAACGTGCTCTATTAAACGTTAATTGTTTCTCTTTAAGTGTATGGTTTAGCGAGGTTTTGAACCACTCCGAAGGGGTTTTAGAGGGTGTACTCTTCTTTGGCATAAACGGGTCAATTAACATGATTCCAGCACTTATCGAAGACTATCAGGCCTATGCTGTGGCATGAGTCAAACACGTCTTTGTTCTCCGTCGGCGGGGCAGTCTGAAGTCTATTCCACCAGTAGCCCTCCAACACCGGTCCGTGCTTGATTTACCCAGAGTTGGCGAGGGAGAACGGTCTTGTGCACGTACTTTAGCCCCGTCGCTGCGAGCCAGGTCCTTTCCTACCTCTCAGGTTTTTTTTTGTTTTTTTTTATTTTTCAAACAAGACGGTAAGCCATGCATACTGTTGAAATAATAAATAGCGATTCTGTCCTCATTCTCATGTATTGTTCTGTCTGACTGTACCCAGAAGTTCCTTTGAAGCTTGTAAGTTAGCTAGCGCGTTTAAAAAGAACTTGGCGCTATTGCACTAGACGCGTACATTTATGCGAAACAAGGTTTATCCTGCTTGACTTTGCAGAAGATGTTGCGTAACCATAGCGGTTGTTCCGTAGTAGTACCGCAGGGTATGGCGAGACGTACGGCTTATCGTGGATATAAAGCGGTATGTCGTGGGTGACATTGATTTCAAAGCCAGTTTTGCCTATATTCCCTCAGGCGATTTAGTTTCTCCCTGATCAGCGTGCAAGCGGTTTCACGTATGATTTACTGCAATCATTGCTCACTGACGTTCGATAAGGCACGGGTTGGTAGGCTCATGAAGGCATATCAAGAAGAGGCTATTCCTGCTTATGCGCGCTGGCTCGCACGGTGGGGATGATGGCATGCGATCGAAATTCCGTTTTCATGTGTGTTTCTTTAACTCGACAGCGAACGATGGCAAGAAAATGGAAGTTCCAGGAACCCTACACTCACACGGTTGTTCGTGTGTGCGTCGGCAACCTGGAATGCCAAGTATGTGGAAAGCCAAGCGTTCGCAGACGCGTTGTTTAGACAGGGAGTGAGAGGGCGGCCTCTCGAACAGAAAGTGCCCTGGGGCGGCAACTTTCACGAGGTGGCCGGAGCCAAAGATGGACGACCTCTCTTCCTTGTAGCGTTTAATCACTGAGCCATGTGCGAAGCAGGATCAAAGGAAAGCGACAGAAAATCAGTGAACACGCTTTAAAAGTAATGGTTTCGGTTTTTGTGTGTGCACTTGAAATACTTCTCACTTTTGCTCTCCTCCTATTCTGCTCATAGTGGGGAGCCAGTTGTCAGCCCCGCGCTTGCCTAATTTCGAGCGGCTAATCTGATTTTTTCTTTCTTTTTTTGCCTTGCAGCTATGATTGCGTAACCGAGACACAATATTGAACTGTCGTTTACTTACGTAATAAAAAATATTATTTCATTTGATTATGGGTGCTTGCTGAACGGCGCATTAGGAAAATTTTAATTCGGGGATTTTACGTGCGAAAAGCACGATTTGATTATGAGACACGCCGTAGTGAGGGACTCCGGATTAATTTTTACCACCTGGGGTTCTTTAATGTGCACCCAATACACGGTACACGGGCGTGTTTGCATTTCACATCCATCGAAATGCGGCCGTCGCGGCCGGGATTCGATCCCGCGCCCTCCGGCTAAGCATCGCAACGCCGTAGCCACTACGCCACCACGGTGGGTCGCGCTAGGAAACCACTTGATAATAGTTCATATTATTGCAGCGCTTGCAACTCTGGCGACAGAAGTAGTTGGAAAAGAAACGGCATAACTTATTCGTTCAGCTATGTGGCACACTTGCCGTCCGAGTTCAAAACATAGGGTTTTCTTGGTAAACCAATGGATAAAGTTGAAGTCAAGAAGTGGACGTTCTACTATCGTCGACGAAAGGATCAAGGCAAACATTTCGTAACTCTTCTCACCTTAATACGCAAGCTGCGATTGCCCCAATAACGTGCTGTATAAATTTCGAAACGTTCCTATATTGGCGCCTTTACCAAAAACACCCCATGTGCTTCTGTTTCCCAAAATGGCGCCGACACTGTTTTGATGCTCGTTTTCCTCTTGGGCGAGCACTTTTTCTCACTATTCCGAGTGCAGCGTTTTATTGCCTGCTGCTGTCGGTGTGCTGGCCCTACCATCGCAGTGGCGTCCTGAGCATGGGCAACCGGCTGCTGCGGAGCTTCTTTAAATTTCTTCTGTGTTTGTTTGTTTAGTGTCTCAGTGTTTATCTTGCTGTGAGCAAATGAGCGTTAGCAATAATATCTGGCCGATGTTCGGGGAATTTACTCTGAAGTTGTTTTTTACGCGCCGTGCAGGCTCACGGAATACAGACGGATGGGCTGGCTCAAAAAATGTCTATGCTGCAGGAAGTGAAAAAAAATTATCAATCAAAGCTTCTACGGCACTGGTGTAGCGTTTTCCCATGCGCATGTTCTGCCGTACAGTAGGGGCATTCAAAATGTCAGAATGATAACAGATCACTTGCTTTACGTGTCTCCCAAATTAAGTGCGGCTACATGTAACTTCTGCACGGGCATGGTAGAAAAATCATGGTAGGAAATAGGACTTTATTAGCAGCTTTATTCTTGGCTTTACAGTTTAAGTGTGAATCTGCTGTGCCGTCTTCATAATTGCATCTCACTTTCTGGAGCCTTAGTTATCCGAATTTCAGAAGAGCTTTTTTGATAACGTATGAATAAGCGCTCTATAGGAATTGTACAGTAGACGATCATTGCACCTTTCGTCCTTCGCAGTCATTAATATGCACTGCGAATATACTAATATACTGGGCGGAAGCCGAATGAAACGGCAGGAAAGCGCTACAGTACGCGCTCGGCGGCGCCTTCCGTTGGCGTTGCTGCAGGGCCCAATATCGCGCTATGCCATATAAAGGGCAAGCACCCAGTTGTTCAGCGCCCATTACTGAACGAACTCCTTTGGAAAGGGTTCGCGGATTCTCAGTCCAGCCTAGGGCTGTTGGAACAACCGGTTTTGATACGGGTTACAACGCACGCGAGACATTAGTGCTACAACTACGTGCTGCGGGCAGTGTTGGTAAATTATAAAAAAATCGCTAAATTTAGCAAGTTCTCAGTCATCTTAACGACAACATTGCCTTTTTGGTGCCTCAGCGAACGTTCTATAGACACTTTTAGTCACATAAATCACGAGGCAGGTATTAATATTGTGGACACTGCCAAATTCAGCAAGAATGTAAAATTCACCGTGTTTTCAGCTCTGATTTGCTCACGGGGCTGCTATGCCCTCTCTGATTAGCTCAGAACTCCAACATGGCGAAATTTGACCACGACCTGAATAACCCCGCTCGTAAAATGATTCAAGGGACTTTGACGAAGTTCAATTCATCGCACCCATTTTATCTCGAGGGGTTAAATGCGCCTCTCTTTGTCACTACTTCTAAAGACATACAGAGCAGCTAGACATATTGAGCCATCTAGGTGCATCAAAGTTAATTTTCTAGGCAAAGCATAATCTTGAAATGTGACACCGTGTTAGAAAATCGTTGGTTGTTTTCCTTTTCCCATTCCGACTGTTGACTCATGCACCGCAAGAAGTAATTTAAAAGAATAGCTTTAAAAAGAAAGAAGGCGTATGGAAATAGTCATACCATGGCACCAATTTGACCAAGTGATCATCATAATCATCACTTTGCGATTTCTAAAAGCAGTTTCACATTGGT
This sequence comes from Dermacentor silvarum, assembly GCF_013339745.2. Classification (NCBI taxonomy): domain Eukaryota; kingdom Metazoa; phylum Arthropoda; class Arachnida; order Ixodida; family Ixodidae; genus Dermacentor; species Dermacentor silvarum. The sequence continues at coordinate 25,061 of NW_023605770.1, forward strand.
GCGAGATTTATCGCACCGAAGGTGACAATTTCTACCTTATGTGACAGAAATGGAAATAGCACTGGTCGCAGGCCCGCAGCCTGCGAAGTGCCATCATACAGTTGTTCGCACGTCGCACCGATGGCAGCGATCGGTGCGATGTTTGTCCACCAGTACCAAAGAAGAAAGAACAGTGCAATGAAAATCAGTCGAAATTGCACCGAGAACTATTTCGCTGTTTGTTTTGGTTATGTTGGTGGTTAGTAAATGTCGTTTGTCGTTCAAAAATCCAGAAAACGGCAAATTGTGGGGAGCTGTGGATAGCCGAATCCGGTATACGTACCATCAGCACCGACACCGCAAAGAGGAAAAAAATAAAGGAAGAAAAAAAATTCCCTAAGATATCATCTCATTTCTACGCGTTTGCTTACTCAGCACGTAGCAAATTAAGCGTATTTATACTTTGGCTTCGGGTCATGATAGTACCCACTTTCACGTGCTTTTTAGGTTATTAACAGGTGCTGCCAGTTACCGAGACTAGGAGCAAAAGAATTCAAGATGACCGGATACTTCCAAAGAGCCGAGCGGCCAAACTGACTGCAGCGCGCCAAGCGGACGTTATCAATACCTGAACCACACTTCCGGTTTCGGTTTAGGACACGCGCGTTTTGGACGCTAGCTGGCACGCGTTACGCCGGGCTGCGCCCATCGGCTTTCTTTTGATTTATTTTTCATTGCTCAACCGCGCGTGGTATTGGTGCGGAATCGTTTTATTATTTGGCAAACATTATTGCGAACGATCTTAATAAGCCCCATCGAATCCGTGCCACGTGCAATTTCACAAAGTAGACACAAGACGCCTTGTCAAATGAGGAAATGTTTATTTTGCTCTATATAAATACTCGGTCGGGCTTTTTGTGCATTCATCGAATGTTGTGGCCCCAGTTAAGCAGTAGTTCCCGTAAGAAGCTCCAGCGGACGGTATCAGCTGGAAAAAAGTAAATTACAAGCATGTGTCATTTTGGTACTTAGACATAGGAATACTGTGTGTAGAGGCGAAACTTGCGAAAGCTGTGAATGAACGGCATTACAAAAAAAGCAATTAGCTTTTACATACATGGCGTAGAAAATAACCGACTCATCCCAAACAAAACAATAACATATGAAGACTTATTTCCAAGCATTTCCCCACTCCCGGGAATTATTTCTTGCACTTTAATAGCACAAATACGCGGGCGACTTCACGATTTCAAAACTTGGCCTCAGGCGACGCGGTGGTACGCTACGTATACAGATGGACGCAACAGAGGCTCCCAGTCGGATCATGCTGGACGCTCGTAGAATGTCTTCTACTCGCACTCGAATACAAATGCGTGGGTGCAAAGCCTGCTTTGAGTCCTTTAGAAGAAGGAATTTTCGAATTACAAGTTTCTAATACGTTCCTCTGTGTCATCTTTTGCGCGTTCTGCCAGTTATCACTCTTGGCCATGGCTTATCGCGTTTTCGACAAGCCTGAGTACCGAAAGAAGGTATATGATGTTGCGGGGCCACAAAAAAACGTCACAAACTTGCCCCACTAATATCCATTACATGCCAAACTAACTTTGCTACCAGGGCCGAGCTGCTTATCGCTAAAGGCGTCACAGCGCCCTGTGCGGCCAGCGTACCTCAAACGTACCCCAAAAAGTTACGAAATTACTTTTCAGTAATGGTTGGCATCAGAGAAAGGGGCACAAACTTGTCCTAGTAAGATGCACTACACTACGCACCACGGCCGACTTGGTTCTCGCCAACTACGTCACAGCATCCTGTGCGGCCAGTGTGCCTCAAAAGTACCGAAATAAGTTACAATAATCCCCTAGGAAGCGTCGGAAGCATGTTCCAGCATGATTCACTCAAATTAACAACGCCAGGATGGCCGAGCTGTTTCTTGCTAACTTCGTCATAAGTCTCGGTCCCGTGCCGTGCGTCAAAGACTGTGAAACAAAATTTCTCACCTTGCCGTATTCCAATAGTGCAGTGGTGTCATGTCCAAGGGCAGAAGGAAGCAAGAATACGCCGGGAGCCCAATAAACCAGGCTACATTAAAGAAAAAAAATTGGAGGACGCTTAAGCTTCGCTTTTAAGAGTGGAACGCGACAGCGTTATCGAGCCCCGTTGTAAGCTGGTTTCCACTGCAAAAGAGAACGTGAGAAAGCCAGCTTACAAAGGCCAAGCTTACACCGATCTCCTTAAAGTCGGCTTCACATTTAAACAGAAATGTATTGCTGGGAAGACGTGTTTCCAGGGGCAATATAAGTCGTGTTATAATAAATGTGAAGGCCCTAGCACCTTTTTAAAATATTTTATGAATTGTTTGCTATTGCCCCGACGCGCGCGCGTGTCCAAAACGCATTAGGCAGGCGAAGTCCCAATTTGACCAACCCATTAAGGATGCGAGTGCCATCTGGATATCATTTTCGCAAGTAAACTACCCGCGCGCGCAGCTCTAGGTCTGGTAGAAATGCTGGAAAAGGGGTTAGTGTTTGAGTTTCCCCGTAACAGAATTATGTTTTCTCGTACATTAAAATTACGATCCGACGCCACCATGTCTGTAGGTTGTGGTTAAGTCGTACTTTACTGTTTTACGGACGGATTTCGCTTTGAGAAATTAAATTTTTGTTCACCAAACCTTGCACCATGTGGAGGGCCTGCGCGGTTGGGGTGGTGGAGTGGTTCGGGATCATTTTCTCCGCCACGGACGCCGACATCGCGAACCGACGCCGACACCGACTCCCACACCGACGCCGGATTTTCTAAGACACGGGGCCCTTAACTCTATCGAGTTAAAAAGGAGACAGACGGGTCGCCAAACAAGGGAGTGCTTACACGAGCAGCCGTCCTCGCTCGCTTAGGTCCGGCGCTTAACACATGCATCAGGCGCGTCATTGGCCTGTCGCTAGGTAAGGCAAGAAAAATAAGTCGCAAGGTATAAGTTAATTTATACGCAAAACTTCGTACTTTTCGCTGCAAAGAATAAAAAAAAATGAAACATTGTCTGTAAACTTAATTTCACTTTTTCTTTTTCGATGCTCGCGGCAGCTATCGGACGGAGTCAAAAGTAGCGTGATGTGTTTCCTGTTGCCACTTTCCACTGAGTGTCCCCCCCTTGTTGAATTCCTTTCTCTCAGATAGGAGATACAGCTGCAGCGAAAAAAATATTAGCAGACGTGACCGATCTCCCGAGCAGATAAATTGCGGCACGCGACGCTGTTGTTCCCTATAGTCCGATACAAGTCAAGAGAAATGCGGCTTTTCCCCGTCAAAAGACCCCCTTCCAGCCAATAGTGTCACTGCGTGAACGTGACGTCGCGGCGACCGGCTTACACCTTACCAGTAGCGCTGTTGAAGCCAGGTCTCTCTGAGTGCAACCGCGCGCATAAGTAGTTCCAAAAGACGCATTTATTTTCAGCGAAAATAAATTCTTTGCTCAAATTCTTTATTTGCCCGTTACTACACATCAGGTGAAAAGGCTTATTTTTCAAATGGAGCAGGGAGTTGAATTCCAGTAAACTGCAGAGGCGGCTGTTTCCCGACGGCGACGAGCGGTGACGCAAAGACGATACACCAGAGCGATCGTCGTTACCGAGTGTGTTAAAAACACTGCTAGCAACACACAAACGAGGCATTTCACGGAATTCACTTTGGGATATGACTAAATGGCACTAAAGTCAGCTTCAGAGAGCACGATCTCACTGTCGACGCCGATGGGTAGACAGGAACAACGGAGGCGGCCATTGTGATAAAAGTCCGTAAGCGCGGAAGAACACACTTTTTTTTTGTTCGCGACCACGGCGCGAAAGAAACGTGTCGTCGGTCGCGACGTCTTTTTTTCTTTTTCGCCACCGCTGCGCGACAGAAACGTGACGTCGGCCGCGACGTCACGTTGACACAGCGATCCTGATACAGTCGGACAAATTCTCACCCTCGATAGATTCAGTGATCATAAATTACTACAAATACCTCCTCAAATACCGCTTGATAATGTCAGCTTTACATCCAAAAATAAGAGATTACAATAAAGGCAACTATAAGCATATGAATTCCGATCTTGAAATGTTCTTCCGCCAAGAATTTGTGCCCTCGTTCTCTGTACGTCCCGTTGATGAAAATTAGGACCCTTTTCAAAGACTAAATATCTTCGCTAGTTGACAAGTATGTCCCATTAATTACCACATCTAATAGCAGGACTAACCAATGGTTTAACAAGTCCCTTCGAAAGTTAAGGAATAGGAAAAAAAACGCTTATACCAGAAAGCCAAGCAAATCCCGACAGCTTGGGTTGAGTACAAAAACTTAAAAACTTACTGCTCTGCTATCTCCATTGCCAAAGATAAATATTACCCTCACTCCTCAAGTCAGACCCAAAAAGGTTTCGGAAAACAATGTCTCCGGAGAATGGCTCAACTCGCATTTCCCTGCATGGAGCCAACAATGTACCTTTAGCTGACCACGAGTGCCCTGTCGCTTTTAACGACTTTTTTTCATCAGTGTTTACTGCAGAGGATCTGTCCACTGCACCCCTTATCCCTGATCCCGACTACCCTTACATGGAACCTATTAACATCACCGTCGAAGGTATTTCTCGTCTAATTACAAACCATAAATTATCTACATCTGCCGGTATTGATAAGATTAGCTCCAAAATACTAAAAAAAAAACACTGTTTCCCTTTACAGCCAAATATTATTTCATATATTCCGACAACCATTATCACCCGGTCGCCTTCCTTCTGACTGGAAAATTGCTAAGGTAGTGCCTGTATTTAAGGCGGGAGATAGAAATTCGCCTGCTAATTACCGTCCTATCCCATTAAGTTGAATTTCTTGTAAATTACTTGAACACATCATCGCCTCTCATGTCTATAGCCACCTCGAGTCCAATAATTTCTTTTTTACCAACCAACATAGCTTCAGGAAAAAGTTTTCATGAGATTCATAGCTATTTGAACTTACAACCGACCTACATTTTAGCATGAATAACAACATACAATCCGATTGTATTTTCCTTGATTACTCAAAAGCCTTTGACCGTGTCGCTCATTGTCGTCTAATCTCGAAATTATGTTCACTCCGGCTAGATTCGCCAACTCTTTCTTGGCTACGGAATTTTTTGTCACTTCGCCAGCAGTTCACAGTTGTTAACAATTCGTATTCACCCCCTTGCTATGTCACTTCCGGTGTTCCACAAGGCAGCGTTTTAGGACCCTTACTATTTTTAATGTACATCAACGACCTGCCTCCTAACATATCTTCTTCCATCCGTCTTGTTGCTGACGATTGCATAACTTACCGTACCATTAACTCTATCGACGACCACATTGCACTTCAAAATGACCTCAAAACTGTTTCTGATTGGTGTACTACCTGGCAAATGCATCTTAACGAATGTAAATGTAACATTATCTCTTATAGCTGTAAGCATGTCAATTCTAAGTTCACCTACTATATAAACCACTCTCAGGTCTTGGAAGCATCTTCATATAAATATCTCGGAGTTCACCATGCTCCTAACCTGCCCTGGGCATCCCACATCACTGCCATTTGCGCCAAAGCCTCACGAACTTTGGGATATTTACGAAGAAACTTACAAAACGCCCCAACCAGCATCCTGAAGCTTGCATAAGCAACATTTGTCCGGCCTCAACTAGAATTTGCAAGCCCTGTGTGGCCGTCTCATCAAAAATATCTAATCAAAAATATGCTAGAAGCCCAACAGAACAGAGCAGCATGTTTTATTTCTTGCGATTATAACCGTTCTCATAGCGTAACTGAAAATAAACAGAATCATGACATCATTTCACTTGAGACTCGTCGTTGCATCGCACTTCTTCGTTTGTTCCACAAGTACGTTTATGGTAATAGCTGTCTCCACTACCTCTCGAAAGGTCTTTGCGCATGTCAAAACGCCTCCGTAACAATTTCAGTTACTCGCACTTTTTCGGTCACACTTCAACCTTCAACAGCTCTGCGCTTCCACGTGCCATTTCCATGTGGAACAATTTGCCCGATAATATCGCTTCCTTAACAAACAATGATTCTTTCCGCCAGCGTGTCAGCAGTAATCTTTCAATTGCGCCCTTTTAATCTGTTCACCGACTTTATGCTTTTCATTGTTGCATTCTGGTTTGTACTGCACATCAGTGACATATTAAAAGTATGCTGCGTATCCCTTGTGTCTGAATTCATTGTATTATAAATGTATAAGTGCCACTTGCTACACAATGTTTACTAGCTCTTATAGTTCTGTTTCCGTTTATGCTCTCCTTACGCCATGCTCCTACGGGGGCCCGTAAGGTTTTTGTAAATAAAAATATAAATAGACACCATTGGCTGGAAGGGGTCCTTTGACGGGGAAAAGCCGCATTTCTCTTGACTTGTATCGGACTATAGCACGCCGAAAACGAGAGTGCCAGGCAACCCCTCTTTGAAACATGAATCATGCGGCACCATAGATACCAGTGTGCAAGGAAACTAGAGCGCCGTGTACCGCAATTTCCCTGCCCCGGTCATCGGCCACTTGTGCTAATCTTTTTTTCCGCCGCAGCTGTGCACGCGTGTCCCAAACAAGACGAAATGGCCTCCGGATGTCGTCACCATTTTCTAATTTTATGGATACATTCTAGTAGCGATACAAGAATTCTGCAGTTGTAGCGCGTATACTTTGTACGGTCATATATATTATAAATAAATCGTGCGAACGGAACAGTTCAAATAATTGCAACCTGGGCCAAACGCTTTATCGAGGGCTAACGACATATATGACAGTACGCGATATTTCCACACTGCGGTACATGCGCGACCATTTCATTGCAGTCTGCTCGTATCGGTTTTCTCGCGTAATCTTTCCGTTGTATTATATACGGGCCCTTGAAAGGCTTCGTTCCACGGCTGCGAGACGCGACTGCTCAAGAAGAAAAATTAAAAATTAAATTATGGGGTTTTACGTGCCACAACCACGATCTGATTATGAGGCACGCAGTAGTGGGGGACTCCGCAAATTTCAACCACCTGCAGCTCTTCCACCTGGGGTTCTTGCTCCTAAATCTAAGTACACGGGTGTTTTTCGCATTTCGCCCCCCATCGTAATGCGGCTGCCGTGGCCGGGATTCGAACCCGCGCCCTCGCGCTCAGCAGCCCAACACCATAGCCACTGAGCAACCACGGCGGGTTGCTCATGAAGAGCTCACATACTAAACGCGCAGGCTATATCGAAATGCATTTTCTACAGTTGCATAATTAGCGCCTTAACTTGGAATAAACAATATTGTAAATTTATATCACTTCAGAAGTGTTATCTCTTTTCTCTGAAGGAGTATAATTTTGCTAGCTGCACAGAAACCAATAAACTTGGAATATATTGTGGACTACGTATATCCTAACTGCACCTATATAACAATCTTCATTTTAAATGGTAATTACCACATTTAACATATTATTTACTATTGCATCTAACTACACAGAATTTCAGTGACGGCCAATTGCGCACTCCGAAACAAGCCTAAGATCAGTGCCCACTACTTCAAAGCGTCTGGTTAATTACATAACAGGCGTATTATTTGTTCCTAATAAAGCAAGGTCAACAATATAACACCGTATTGATTTCCTTATTACATATAAATATTTATGCGACGTGTCCCCCAAATACTGGCAACAAGCAACCCTGAAAGTCGCAACAGTGGAATCACAGACATGTGGAAAGTGCTCTCCAAAAATGGCATTGCGACGCGTGCGGCAGCGAATTTTTTTTCTTTTTCAATGTAGTTGCAGTACGTGAAAACCATCAGATGAAAAGTGGGTGAAAAACTGATTATTGCGCAGTTTTTTACCAATACCCCTGAGGGCATTTGTTAGGGACGAAGTTTTTCGGATATCAAACCGGGCATCCACAATTTGTTGCGAAAGTGATTGCGTTTAGCGAGGCGAATAGCTGCATTAACTTTGTTTCTCCAAAGTTAATGTTTTTGCAAAGCACGTAATTATTATCAAAATTCGAAAGCCCATTTCCGCCTACTTCAGCCTGCTCGTCAAACTTTGTGAGTAAATATCCACAGTAACAGTAGGAAGAAGCCCACTGATCCAAACACCCGTCTTGATTGACGTCGGCTATTGGCCAATAGCAACGCCGTATGGTAATCCGCTTTATTACGAAATCAAGCGTCCATAAGAGAGTAAGGAGCAGGCTTCTGTTGAAAAGAGAGCGTTTGAGAGTAAGGTGACATCGCGTTCCCCTTGCGAGTTCCACGCGTCGAGCTCAAATGCAAAACTTGACTGCGATGCTCACAGCAGCGTATGCTATCCGTGGACCATGTTTCTATCCGTGGACCATGGGTAGTTGAGGACCCCTTTAAGTTAGTCTTCTTATGCTAGATACACAGCAAAAACATCTCCTGCAATAGCGACACATAGATATTGCAGTACAACATCAGAGGACTTCTCCATAATCTGCCTATTCAATAAAAAATAGCCTACCTATTACAACGTCTATCATAATTCATATTCTTCTATAGATTTAGCGATTGGCTCGGCGGTTCTACTTTATTTAGGATGGGGTGTAATAAGAATAAGTAATGCTTATGAAAGTGACCCCTTCCCGGTAACGTTATGCTTAATAGAGCAACATGAATGTCCTCCACATGCCCTTTGGTCGAAACTAGCTTGCGCCGAATGGGACCCTTTTAAAGAATCAACTTAGTTATCACGAGATTTTATAAGCGATTTCACTATAGATGACACACTAGCTTATTTTACCGCCTTTATTATTGGCGTGGTAGAGCAGTTAATTTTATAAACAATGGTCATTCAAGTGGAAGACGAGTTCCCTAGTCAGACGTTGATTGCAAACAAGCTCGAAAGAAACAAAACAAAGCATGGTAAATTCGGCACCGATACCCAACTGCAGAAAATGTTGTCTAATCTAAACAGACTAAATCACGGGAAAGGCACACACGACAGCGACAGGCTATATGAGAGTAAGCTGGGAGAGTAAGCTGGGAGAGGCTTCTTTCGGAAATCAATTCGTGCACCCAGGAAAAAAAATGTGTGGAACGCGCTCAGAAGGCTAAAGGGGCAGCAGCCGCATCATCTGCCATTGGTAAATGATCAAGGAAACACGTTCGAAGACCAGACAGATACTCTTGGTGAACACTTTTGAGTATGCATCTAGCTCCGAACACTATTCACTGATATTCCTTAAATACAAATAAATAAAAGATCACAAGACACTGGACCGCAAATGCCGAGGAAATGATCCATATAACCGTTCTTTAAACATTGCCGAGCTCAGAGCAGCATTGAACGGTTGCAAAATATCTGCACCGGGAGCTTACAGGATCATGTATGACATGATCAAGAACATGCGCACGGACACACAAATTACATTATTCCCACTTTTTAGCAATATTTTGGCAGCTGGACACCTTCCTGCTATATGGAAAGAAGCTATCGTTGTTTTCAATTTTGAAACAGGGCAAACAACTATCCTTGGTAAGAAGCTCCAGCCCGATAGCGCTCACAAGCTGCCTATGTAAGCTTTTCGAGAAAATCATAAATAGCCATCTTTTGCATTTTCTAGAATCAAAGAAAACCCTTGATCCCTACCCATACGGTTTCTGAGAAGGCCGGTCCACAACCGACATTCTTGTGCGCATCGAGGCCAACAATCGCGATGCATTTTCTCATATACAATACTTTTTTGTCAGTTTTTCTAAATATGAAAGAGGCGTATGACGTCACATGGAGTTAAGGGTTTTATCCGAGTCCTATTGGGAATTGGTCCCCGGGGCAACATGCTTAGCATAATTGAAAGCTAGCTCGCAGACCGCACTTTCTTTGTTAGAATTGGTGATGCTCGGTCTAGGCCATTTACGCAGGAAACGGGGGTACCAAAGGGCGACGTACTTAGCTGTATCCTTTAAAAAGCGAATCTTTCTTTGTGAACCTCGCCGGGTTTCGTGACCGTGGGAGCTGCCGCCTGGCTGTTCCCTTGCCGAATAGGCTAACCAAACACAACGAACCACGCGCGCCATGCGCGCCTCTAGTTTCCATGCAGCACCACCAGAAGGCGCTCGCCTCCGCGCTTCTGTGGCAGCGGTGGTGCCGGCCCTGTGGGGGATAGAAAAAAAAAACCAGAAAGGTCGCCTTCGTGCATCGCAGCTCCACATTAATGAGGATGTAAACGCTTCTTGCGGATATAATTTTTCGGTCATTTGTCGGGCTCGCAAAGCATGATCCAGAGACGTACATCCATATGCAGTTTCTAGAACTCCAGTCGAAGTGCTCCTGTCCAGAATTTTATACCGACACATCAAAGTCACATAATGGCGGATCTTATGCGGCAGTCAGTACACCATTTTCTAAATCCGATGTCCTGCACCAAGAAACAAGTATACTTACGGCCGAGAACAATGCACAAGTGTCTGTAGTAAAACAAATTATGAAAATAAAGATTAAAAAGAGCAGTTATCTTTACTGACTCCCTAAGGTGACCTGAAAGCATTATTGTCACTTCATAAGCAAAAATATCTTGTGCTTAGTGATCTGTGTTCATTTCTGTGCACAGCATATACGTCTAACCCGCATGTCACAATTTGCTGGGCACCTGGATACAAAGGTGATTAGGGCAGCATGGTTGCAGATGAAACCGGTGCTTCCCTAGCAACAATGGCGAACTCTTCCTGTATAGCTGTCCCTCCAATAGATTTGAAGCCTTTCTTGGTGAACAGCCTTGGTGAACACTTATTAAACTCCACGTCATTAAGCCCCTGTTAGGAAATGGGCCACCCATAACAAAAGTCGCAGTATCGCCCTAAAGGCGAAGCATCGATCGCAATAGCAAACTGGTGGACAGATATACGAAGTAAGGATAGTAGTTTTACCAGCCGTGTTAACTTGTAAACATAGGCATACTAACTAAATAACAAGCATGGTGTCACGCGCACAAGCGAACATCAACGCATCTCACTCGATGAGCGCGGAAACTCGCTGTCAAAACGCTACAGTTAGAAAGCGCACCAGCAGCAGCGAGTGAAGTGACCTTTATGCTGTCTATCGCGTGGGGACGAATTAAAACGAATGATTGGGGAACTTAACCGAGAAAGTGTAAGAGCGGGGTTGAATATCAATATGCAGAAGACAAAGGTAATTTTCAATAGCCTGGCAAAGGAACCGGAATTCAGGATCGCCAGTCAGCCTCTAGAGTCTGTAAAGGAGTACGTTTATCTAGGTCAATTACTCACAGGGGACCCTGATCATGAGAAAGAAATTCTCAGAAGAATAAAATTGGGTTGGAGTGCATACGGTAGGCATTGCCAAATCCTGACTAGAAGCTTACCACTGCCTTTGAAAAGAAAAGTGTACAATCATTGCATTCTACCGGTGCTAACGTATGAGGCAGAAACTTGGAGGTTAACAAAGAAGCTCGAGAACAAGTTAAGGACCACACAAAGAGCAATGGAACGAAAAATCTTAGGACTAACGTTGAGAGACAGGAAGAGAACGGTGTGGATCAGAGAGCAAACGGCGATAGCCGATATTCTAGTTGACCTTAAGAGGAAAAAATGAAGCTGGGCAGGCCATGTGATGCGTAGGATGGATAACCGATGGACCATTAGGGTACAGAATGGATGCCAAGAGAAGGGAAGCGCAGTCGAGGACGGCAGAAAACTAGGTGGGGTGATGAAGTTAGGAAATTTGCTGGAGTAAGTTGCAATCAGCTAGCGCAAAACAGGGGTAATTGGAGATCGCAGGGAGAGGCCTTCGTCCTGCAGGGGACATAAACATAGACTGATGATGATGATGAAGAAATGATGAGTTCATTGTATGATGATGATTAATATTATCATCATAATGCAATAAACTTTCGTAAAGGATCTATGCTAGATCTTCAAAATGATTTATGTACTACCATTATCTTCCTGATAGATGAACTTTTCAGCTGGTGATTCCCCTCTAAAAATAATTGCATGAATCTCTATGGTGGGAGGTGCGCCGACCAAACCTGTTATTCAGATGGTTTCCAGCCATTTGATCCAGCTATTTGCGAAAGCTATATTTGAGGTTGGACCTGGTTTTGATGCTCACTCAGACCAACGAAAAAAAACAATTTTGAGGATTTCTGGCACTGCAGTGGCGACTGAATTGGAAACAATAACACCAAATGTACATTCTAATCGTGTTGGTGTTCAATTATTTCCGTGAAGTGGTTACTCTGCCAAACCGTTTTAACTTTGCCTTTGTCCTGGTGACAGCAGTTGAACTGTTAAGTAAACTTAACGACTGTTTGAGACAGCTTCCTAACGATCATTTCGTAAAATGAAACCTCAACCTGTAACCCACTAGTTCTGTTTTCATTCTATGCCATGCCAATTACTTTAATTTGAGTATTTCTTTTCTAATTTGTATTTCTCGTTCCATTAACTACATATGTTGTTTATTTGTACACATTCGTGCAATGCCTCATAATGAGACGACAGTACTTATATGTATTTCTGGGCAAGGGAATCGCAAAAACGTTAAATAGATACTTGCGGATGTGCCAATAGCCCTTTCGAGAGTGCAATGGGGTGGTCGCGTCGGTTAGTAAGCAGTGCATCTTTAATTTCTGGGGCCATGTACATTGGCCACCAACTATTTCTCACGCATACAACCGAGTACATCAGCTTCTATCCTTCGTTGAAAATTTTTGGCACGTCGTAGCAAGTAGAGAACCAGTAAGGTGTTCACAAAGTTTACTGAACATATATTTGCATTCTGGAGACCTAAGCCAGTATTTAAAATTTTCGAGCACCAAAAATTACCGTAGCTTGCACTGGAGGCGCTAGGCTAAAGAGGCAGCGGAGCTGATGGGCACCTAGCTAGTCCTGACTTTTGGGCTACCACTACCAAGTCATCCCCAGCATTTTCTCGAATTTATTGATTATTGATTGATTATCAATTTTCTATTGATTGGCTATCGCAAGGTATGGGTCACGTATTTAGGCTAGGCTAAGCACTACCAAGTCATCCCCAGCATTTTCCGGAATTTATTGATTATTGATTGATTTTCGATCAGTTATTGATTGGCTATCGCAAGGTACTGGCTACGTATTTGGGCTAGGCTAAGCACTGCCCAGTATTCCCCAGTATTTTCCGGAATTTATTGATTATTGTTTGATTCTCAATTAGCTATTGATTGGCTATCGATTTGCTATCGATGACTAAGCTTAAGTAGTCGCAATAATGCTTAGCTAGACTTAGCCAGGCTCAGGGGCGCTATAACGTAAAAATGATTAGAACTATTTTGATTCCAAAGTCCTGACGTCAAATTAACGTGACCACCGACGCAAGCATTGGGCGGCGACCCGCAGCGTTGTCTAAACAACCCAATCAAACACTCTCCTCGTTTATAAGAGGTCACCTTTGTTCGCTTTCAAAACCAATAACATTGTCTACACTCAACGGTTTTTCTGATCTAATTAGCTGACAAGAGGCGAGGAGCACGCTCTAGTGGAGAGGGTTTCGATGGGGCCGAACCAGCACAGTGAAAATAGATAACCGCATGAAGAGGGTGGTGCCGGCTTCTCCGATTGGTTCGCTTCGCCTTAGTTAGCTTGCGGTGGCTGGTCGAAAATCGCGGCGGCGTGCAATGGCAAGATAAGAATGCCGCTAAAACGAATCTTTAGCACGGAAGAGTTGGCAGAGCGATGTCGTATGCATGCCGAAAGGGCTCGATAACGTTTTACTACCCCGCAAAAAGGTTTATCACGCGCAAAGAAATACATGCTCACCGGCAGATGCGATTAGCGAGGGCCTGAGCGATCGGCGGGCAGCCATCTTTTATTCCTTTCGGAACGGGGCAGTCTGTGGCTATTCAGAAAAATTTTCAGTTTTGTTCGGCATATTAGTGCATTTTTTTCGCGTACACGTCACTTTGACGTGGGGAGTTTTCGCGGTTTTGTGAGGTCGCGTGACAGACAGGCGATGTGGGCGTAGCCAGAAAACATTGGACCAATAGCAGAGGGCTAATAGTGAAAAGGCGTCGAATGAGGAATGATTATTTTTCTTTTGTGCAGTTGAACCATGCATAATCAGTGTGTGCACGTTATATCAGATGGGGAGCTATCGCGATTTTCGTGACGTCGCGTGACAGACAGGCTAAGTTGGGGGTGGCCCGAAAATGTTTTGACCAATCGTGGAGGCTGATTGCAGAAATTGGAATCAAAACAGTTTGGAATCATTTTACGTTATAGCGCCCCAGCTTCGCTAGTTCACAGGGTTATGTGCCATTGCCCTTAGAGCCTTTCTGCACTACCGCCAGGATCGGCCCACATTTTTTGTACGTGACGGATGGACTAACGACCGGCTTAAATAGCTCCGCTGTTAAAACACCGTTATCAAGTGTGTAAAAATGTGGCCTTATAATTATAGCACAGGCCACTGTAAGAACAATTGAAGCCGACTCTGATAGATAGATAAAGAACTTTATTGAGGTCCTGAAGGATTCCGCCCCCGATTTATAGGGGGAGGATCGTGGGCCGCTCCCACGTAGGGACGGGGAGGCCTAGCCTCACCGCTGCGTCGTGGGCCTTCTGGACAGCCTGGAGTTGGTGTAGTAGGACCGGGCTCTTGATCATGGAATGAAATTCATCTTCAGAGAAGTCGTGATGCCTTCCCTGTAAAGAGGGGCACCTCCAGAGCATGTGTCTGAAATCACTGCGATCGTTACAGTCTGGACAATGTGCTGCTGAAATGTCTGAGTAGTGACTGTAAATGGAGGGACTGGGGTATGTCTCCGTCTGAAGCATGCGAAGAGAGATTGCCTGTGGCCGAGACAACTTTCGTGTGGGAGTGGGAAGGACCTACGGCCCATTTGATAGTGTTTCGTGACCTCGTTGAAAGTAGTCAAAATGCCCCTAAAATGAAGGCTGGGGGCTGGTTCCTCCGCCTGAGCCGCGCAAGTCCCGGCGCGGCAAGTGAGACCTCGCGCCTGGTCTGATAACACTTATTAATAACCAAATCAGTGGTTGTACTCTGTAGGGATTATTTTGCCAGGGTGTATTTCATTACTTATCATGTGTGTCGGTCCGAGTGGGCCAATTCATTGCAGGTACGCGTCTTCGTGCGAGCCAATGACGAAGGACAAAAATAATTAAGATAATTTTCATTGCAGTGCAAGACCCAGTATTCTGGAAATTACAGTAGTACGTCAATGCCAGCCGTTTCTTGGTAAAATAATAGCTCTGTTTTAACTCCACGCTTAATATTGTTGCGAACACGCGCACAATATATTCCTTGCTTCATTTTTCATACTGCTTTACATTACGCCAGGGGTAAACATAGCCGTAAATGCAATCGTAAAACAGCCTTTACGCCACTGCGCATCAGCGCATTCGAGTCGAAAGCACATTCTCACTAGCGCATCAACTTCGACCCTGCCCCGCAACATGTTATATTCAGGCGTCCAAAGCCACGTGATTCGCGCCTTTTCACGGCCTGCCCTAAGGGATTGACGTATACCGCTTGCTGACTGCGCCTGTAAAGCGCGCTCATTTTGCGTGCGTTCACGTTTTGCGATAGTCTATGCTAGAGCAGCAAAAACGCTACTAACAACCAAATGCAATTGCGAAGGGCGGTCGACTAAATCCGGCGACTCCATGTCTAATGGCCGAGTCTATAGAACACGCTTTTGCAGCTTCCTCTATATTAACCTTGTGCCCGCACTTGGTGCTTGTGATACTTGTGCGTAACGCCTTATGTTGCACCATGAAAATTTGCTGGCAGGTCGGTGTTTACGATATATCCCCCAAATTTTCGCCTCAACGCTCGGCACAATGCGTAAAAATATTATACGGACAAATTAAACTTAAAGTGTATAGACTGGCCTTTTCGCGTAATCATGTAATTTGTGAGGCGTGTTTTCTACGGAACGACTGCCATACCGCCTACCCATCCCCCAATGCGGGCTCTGACGTGCCGCAACCAAAAAAATTGGGCCTTCTGCGTACCGTATCCATTGAGTGACTAGAATTGCTTGTAAAATCCTGATTAACAACCTTCGGGAGAGCTTGAACCAGCTTCAGAGATGCCACCCAGACGGGAGGGAGCCCTCACGGGAACACTCTTGGAGCGCTTAAATGATTCCTGTTCGTCCCTTGGATTCTGCTATAATGAAACGTATGTACAGCGGCTAATCGATGTTTTCTGAATGCGGAAGCCAAAATATACAGAAAAATAAAAAAAAACTGCGTTTCCTCATGTACTCTACGCCCACTTGAAATTGCAATGGTGTGTTGCTCTTGAAGGACACACGCCTACTGCACTACGTTACAAGTTCGCGGTTGTATACTGAGGCTTTTGAGAAATGGCAGTTTTTTCTTGGCTTCTCGCTTCAGAAACTTTCGACGAGCGATTGCATATGTGGCAACAAACACGATGCTTCCCGTATGACCATAGGAATACCATCTCTGGATCTGGAGAATGACGTCAGTAACGGAGTTGACCTTCGGAACTTATAAAAATGCGTCACTTCAAGAAAAATTGTGGTGCTTTATGTTTACTGCCGTACACTGTAGGCTTCAGCGGTGGCCCCGAGCGCATTGATTTTATACGTCTTCTTTAAGCTTCCGTACCTAGGCTTTACAGCCACCTGAATCTGTTAGAATGTCGAAATGACACATAGAATTGAAACCTCTCTAAAGGCTTTATTTCTACCTTCACCGAGGGCTTCATTTCGTATGCCCGAATTTATGCGTTACGTGCATTTACGTAGGCTTCCCCCGAATGCGATGGAAACGTTGCGTTTATAAACGCAGTGTGGGCAGGAAATCGCCGATGGAATGCCGTTCTTTTTCAACGTAGGAGAAAGAAAGCAAATGTGCACTTAGCTATGAAATTTGTGCGGTTTTTATTTTGTCCTTCATTCTGTGAGCAGTCACCTCACTTTGCGCGGCAGAAAGTCTCGACAGAGCTAGTTTTGTGCCTTTTCCCAATGTACACTGAAAAAATTAATAAAATAGACTATGTCGAGCTCGAATACACAAAGAGAAGCCAAAAACTTGGCTGAAGTCCATAAGCAGGACGCGAGAGCGAAGCAAAGCAGGCGAAATTCTTTAGAAGAACCTGCTAGGCTTCCAATTCCACGTCACCACGAAAAAAACTTGCATGTATAAATGGGCGCAATAGTACAGTCCCCAGCATAATTTTGTAGAGTGTCAGATCACAGTTGCCCAGATGCGCTGTCTAGCGGAAGTCGCTGGGTCTAGATAATTTGCTTATGCGCAAGGAAGTGGCAGAACAGCGCTGGTCTTGAGTCCCTCTGAGCAGCATGGACAATAGATGTATATAGGGAAAGTTAGGCCACGCGAGGAAATAAAGCACGCCTCCTCTTTTTAATGTTGGCGACCCCTAAAGCTCGCGCAGAGTGCTATCTATGATAGGCGTAGCGAAATCAAACCGCACAACAAAAGCACCAGTAGCGGTGGCCCGCCGATATGGCGACGCATCCTCAAAGCAAGTTATCTCGAAGCAGCTGCGTCCAATACACGCTCCAAACACAGATGAGAGCACTCACAATACAAGGGTTTTAACTGTTTTAATGCGAGAGCTTGGTTAACCCTTTAACTGGCAGCTCAACAATATTGTTGGCCTAACAAAAGTATCTGCAAATGCTAGACAAATCAAAATATTAGTCTGTGCCTTTCAATTTACTTTTATTTATGTACCTGAGAAAACCTGAAGGCTTCGTCGTTATCTTCTTAGCGCAAGTGTGGGTCATATTCTCGCCAATGCGAATTTTTCCCTTTTGTAAGCAAGCTCTTATTCCTTAGCTTCATAAAGGTGCATCTCAAGAACACACCAAAGCATGTACCAGAGACCAGTTTTGGGCCATACATTCACCTGTCATCACCTGGTCAACAATAATTTTGACATACTGTATCTCGCTTAGTTTTTAGAGAAACCGTTAATTTTTCAATTGGTATGTATTTGAGCAAACTAAAGAAGAACTAAAGCATTAAAAACATTCTAGGTCAAGTCTTTCTCGTCTTGCCAGTTAAAGGGCTAAATAAAATATTGCAACACAGAACGGAAAACAGCGCCGTTTGCCACACGTAATTCTCTTGAGTCTCTGTTCTGGTCCAGCGTCCGTGTTAACTCCTCGAGTCTCTAGTGCGGTGTGCCGGTCGCATATACGGAAAACATATCCCACGCAGAAGGGGGGCACAGAGCTGCACGCCTATTGGCTCTCGCCGCAGGCCACTTCCGCCGGCATGGCGGCGCCCAGCGAAACGTTGGCTTCCGAGACTTGAGGTTTGGTTTACGGGACGCGAACATCCGCTCTAGCGCAAGCGGTACTGCTCCCGTTTGTGCCCCGGTGCCGCGGCGGAAGCCGCGGTGCGGTGCACCGACGCGAAGCGGCGGTCACTGGCGTGTTGCGGAGTGGAGCGTAGCAACACCCCAAATAAAAAAATACTGCTCCAGTCAGGTAGACTGCTCTCTCCCTGATAGTGAGATTATATTTGGATGATCTAAACATTGATGCGTTTATTTTGGAATAGCCAAAGGACGGGAAAAGGCAGACCACTGTCACCTTCCAGACTTAAGGCACAACTGTGGCTGCTGTTAAGGGATCGATGCCATTCCTAAATAAAAGCATCACTGTTTTGATGATCCAAATATAATCTCACTATCAGGGAGGGAGCAGTCTACCTGACTGGAGCAGTATTTGTTTATTTGGGGTGTTGCGGAGCGCAGTGTAGGAACACCCCAACTACAGTGGCTAGAATTGGGAAGTGTGCCGAGCGGCAGGCAGCGCCTATGGGGTGCATTGAAGCCGCCGGCAGGGAACCGCGAGGGGGCGCGCGCTGTCGTTGACACGTCGCCCGATGCGAGTCGCGCCGGCTCGCATCGGGCGACGGGCGAATTTTAAACATTTTTGTTTCGTGAGAAAAAAAAGCGTTCGATAAGGTGTCAGCCGGAGTAAATCGTCTAAAGCAAGCTACATTCTACCATCGACGCGCGCTCAATCAGATTGGCGCCTTTCAATTAAGAAAGGGCTAGCATAGCCAATCTATCGCCATTTGCCGCCATGCACGAGCGAGAATATATATTACGAAGCTGTCTTTTTTGTTATTGCATATTCGGCTGCGCGCGCGGAGGATCGCATTCCACGCAGCGCGCTTGCACTGCGGCTGCTAGCCGCCGTCGCGGCCGACGTGTAAGCGTGTGTGAGCGCCACCTGGCGGTTTTCTCTAAAGGGGCACATGCGAGCCAACGCGTTCAACACACTTCCCCATTCTAGCCACTGTACCCCAACGACCGCCGCTTCGCGTCGGCGCCCGGCACCGTGGCTTGCTCCATGGCACCGGGGCGCAAACGACAGCAGTATACGCTTGCGCAAGAGCGGACGCTCGCATCGTCGACGGCGGGACGACTAATCGTCTGCTACAGCCGATACAGCGGCCGCTCTCAGCGCGCGTCGCCGGGCCAGCGTCGCGTAAACAAACCTCAAGTCTCGGAAGTCGACGTTGCGCTGGGCGCCGCCATGCTGGTGAAAGTAGCCTGCGGCGAGAACCAATAGGCGTGCAGCTCTGCGCCCCCTTCTGCGTGGGATATGTTTTCCGTATACGCGTCCCGGTCGGAGAGTAGAGCCTTTGAAATGCGGCGTCTCGGTGGCTGGCAATGCAGATGGCGGCATCCGCTGCTTGTTAGCCGATTCCTCGGACGAAGTGGGGAGAGAAGCTGGAATGGCAGCGGGACGCGGTGCCTTCGTTTCAGCAGCGTTTGAGGTGACGCGGGGTAATATGTAGCAAATGCAGCTGACACAGCTTTGAGCGCACTGCTGACGTACACTACAGAAATGTGTGTCGAGGACTGTACTTGTGTATAAGTATGCAAGGTGCCTTAAATTTTTTTAATTCCTGAGAGATATGGATGATTCAATAATTAAGTGATTTCCACAGCATTGCCTTCATAACGGAGGCCCGCACTTCAAAATGACTCGAGGTAGTAAATATAATGAAATGATCATGGGCAACTGAGACTAATTAACATTTTAACCACAAGAGCCAGGCATTGATCCTAATACAAGACGTGTTAATTACGCAGTTGCTGACATTCATCATCATCATCAGCCTATTTATGCCCATTGCGGGAATTCGGCCTCTCCCAGCTATCTCCAATTACACTGGTCTTGTTCCAGTTGAGACCATCTTATGCTTGCAAAATTTTGAAAGTTCATCACGACACCAAGTTGTCTGCCATCGCCTATTGCGCTTCCTTTTCCTTGGCACCCATTCTGTAACCTCAATAGAACAAAGTTGTCTGTCCTAGGCATTAGATACCCTGTCCAACTCCATTTCTTTCTCCTAATGTCAACTAGAATATTAGCTACCCCCCTTTGCTCTCTAATCCACGTTGCTATCTTCTGTATCTTTTAACGTTTGCCTATCATTTTATTGCGATAGCAATTATATGGACACTTAAACCACATTTCTGCCCTCTGCGTCGCCATCGCCGTGAGGTTCCGTATAAAATCCAAGGGCGATAAAATCGTAGCCGCGCGCCGTATGCGCAGGTGAAAGCGCGCGAGGGACGCGCGCTATGACGGAGAGCGAGCGCACGGCGGAAAGCAAACGCGACCGTCGCGCGAAAGGCCGTGGGGGTATGCGAGGGAGGAAGGCGGGCCGACGCTGTGCTGCGGCACCAAATGCTTATCTTGCAACAGGCCGCAAGGGGAACTGGCCACTCAATCTCCCACGCGAAAGCAAGAAAGCGGGAAGGCAGCGCGAGCGGGAGGGAGGGGGGGGGCGCAGCTTCTACTCTGCCAAGAACTGCGTTTGTACTTTGCCCCGCTGTGGCGGTCGCCCGCACCGTCTCTTAAAAGCAATCTCCACACGGCTCTGACCTTTGTATGTGCCGTGCATTCGCCGCTCAGTTTCCGTGGCAGCGATAGACCGCATGAACCTTCGCCCGCTGCGGTGGCTGCGCTTGCTGCCAGCGTTTTAACAGTCGTTGTCTGCGGTCGTTCAGTGTGATCTATTCATGTTTGCTTCTGCGCGCTGACACCACGCGTGCTAATTCAATTCGTAAGCGAATGTGTCCAAGTTTATGCAGCCGAGAAAACTACTATCCCTACTCCAAATAGCTCTCTACTAATTAGCTATCGCAATTGATGCTTCGCTTTTCGGGCGAATCTGCGACATTTTTTCGTTCTGTCGCTTGTTGCGCGGTCCCTAAACTTCTTGTCAAGCTTCAAAGTTAATCTGCAAGTTTCTGCCCAATACTTTAGTTCCGGTAGAATGCAGCGGTTGTACACTTCTTTTTAAGGCTAGCGGTAAGCTGCCGCCCTTGACTTGGTAATGCCAACGCCTCTTACCTAATGCCTACCGTAGGAGCTCCAACCCCATTTTTATTCTGTAAATATAATTCTCGTGATCAGTGTCCCCTGTGACTCATTTGTATGTACCATGTTTCCCACGTAATGTGTGCCAAAATTTTAAAATATGCAAGTGTCACGTAGCTGAACAGAGCCAAGGTGATGTTTACCGTCACTTTGAGCGAGTCAGACAATTTTTTTGTATTTCGCGTCATTACGTATTAGGTATTATTGATTAATAAACTTCATTAAACATTAATTATATTCAGAGCCGAAGTGTCAATGAAGAAAACTTAGATCATTCTGAAAAATTCCCAATGCAGTTTACTGTTGATCAATACGTGCTACATAAGTTTTTTGCAAGCCTTGAAGAAAGCCCGCGAAGCACAAAGAAGGGCCACGCGACATGGTCAATGGACATGGAAGCACGTACGGAATAAAGTGCTTAAGCACTTTTCCGCTCTTCTTGCAGTTTTTGGCTTACTGTCCTTTGGCTGGAGCATCGCTGTTCGGGTGGTTCACGTGGAAATCTGCAACAACCCGCCGGCTTTTGCCTTCGACAGATGTTTCGTCGAAGAAATCTCGACTGCAGAAGTGCCTTGTCTGAGTGCGCAGGCTTTACTTTTCGGCCCAACTTCTGGCTTGCATCACCAGTACGCATGCACGTCGCTGCATTTCAGACTGGAGCATTAGTGCGCAGCGGCAACGCTATCAATTAACAGTGCCTGTGGCGGGAGAGATAAACCTCGGCGCTGCGAGATTACTCGTCAGTGGTCATGGAAGCACGTACGGAATCAAGGGCTTACGCGCTTTTCCGCTCTTCTTGCAGGTTGGTAATCGTTACAATACTACCTACTCTTGTTTTGAGTCTAACAATGCTTTCATGGTCGTGCTTCCATGCCCAGAAGCCGTTATTGCACCGTTCCTTTCATTATTGCTGATGTTATGTGGCGTTGTAGAAAGTTACCCTGGTCTCTCTATGGAACAACCAGAAGCTTTAAGTGAAATTCTGAGAACTATGAAATATCAAAATCAGAGGACCGTTAGAATGGACGATGTACAAAAAAGATTTCTGACACGATTGTTGAGTTTAAAGCTAATCACAAAACAGGCGCTACGGCGATCTCTGACATCAGTGAAAGGCTTGAAAAAGTTGAAAACCAGACGGCAAACATTGATCATCGGCAGAGTTAAGTGAACAAATTACGTGAAAATGTGCAAAATTTTGCGATAGTGTCAAGTGACTTGCGTGTAAGGCTAGACGATGCAGAAGACCACTCCCGCCGTGAAAATCTTGTGTTCTATGAAAAACAAGATGATGCCTCAGAGAACGCGTCACAGTCTGAGAAAACAGTGTCGGAAAATTAATGATACGCTAAATCTTTACATAATAGTGACAACATTGCAAGAGCTCACAGGATCGGTCGTTTTTCTGTTGGTAAAAAGCGCCCCTTGATTGTTAAATTTGCGGCCTATAAAACAAAGGAACAAATTCTTCGGAGACGCCCGGAGTTTAAAGGAAAGTCGGTGTCTTTAAGTGAAGACTTATGCCCTGCGACACGATTTTCCAGGAAAAAACTGGCCGTGTTTGGCAAAGTCTTCAAGTTGGTTTTCAGTTACGACATAAGAAACTTTTTGCTGGGGGGAAATCTTATTATTACAACGTAGACGATGATTCTGTTCACGAAATCGGTCTATCGAATAACTATGAAAATGAACAGTCTGCCCCTTCTCTTCGATCAAGACGTGTGGTACAGACAAAAAAGTGATAGGGAAGCTTTAGGGGTTGCGGCTCAAAGAAAGCATGCAAGACTAGCTTAGCTGTACTATTTACTAGCATATGTAGTCTAATGCCAAAAAGAGATTAATTATATGTAGTCTAATCGACGACTGTAATGCTGATATCATAGCCGTTATTGAGACATGGTTGCCCGCCAAGGTGTCTAACACTGAATTACTATACTGCCATCATCATCATCATCATCATCATCATCATCATCATCATCATCATCATCATCAGCCTATATTTTACGTCCACTGCAGGACGAAGGCCTCTCCCTGCGATCTCCAATTACCCCTGTCTTGCGCTAGCGTATTCCAACTTGCGCCTGCAAATTTGCCATACTGCTATACTGCTATACTGCTATACTGCCATAGAAAACATCAAATCTATCGCAATGACCGCACTAACTCCATTTGTGGCGGTGTGTTAATTGCAATTAACCATTTAACTGTTAGCTCAACAATATTGTGGACCTAACAAAAGCATCTGAAAAAACTAGACAAATTCAAATATTAGTATGTGCCTTTCAAATCACTTGTATTCATGTACCTGCTCAAACGTGGTATTCACTAAATGTCGAGCGTGAGCACCGGTATTGGTCACAAAACCTTAAGGCATCGTCGTTATCTTCTTAGGGCACGTGGGGGTCATATTCTTGCCAATGCGTTTTTTTTTTCTCTTTTTTTGAGCAAGCTCTTATTTCTTAGCGCCATAAAGGTACACCCTCCCTCAAAAGCTTTCGGAACACGAGATGCGAGTAAAATCTAAATTTCATCACAGCCTAGGCACTGGTCCTTCAACCGAATGGTAGTGTTGATACTTCCCCGTACTATCATCACATTCCTGGCATACATTTCCCACTTTGTGGTGATGTAGCGAGAAAATTTAACCTATTCTCATTTTCTGTGTTCCGAAATATTCTGAGGGTGGCTGTAGATATCAAGAACACGCATTCACCTTACCATATCAAGTGCCAGAGAGTAGTTTTGGACCATACATTTACCATTCGCCACCTGCTCAATAGTCTTTTTCCTCAGGACATTTAAAGTTCTCGTCAACTGTCAACTGTCCAATCTGCGCAACAATAATTTTACCCTTCTGTATCTCAATTAGTTTTCGAGAAACCGTTTTAATATTTCAATTGGTAGGTATTTGAGCAAAGTAAATAAGAACTACAGCAATAAAACCATTCTAGGTCAAGTCTTTCTTATCTCGCCAGTTAAAGGGTTAATGAAAACTTTTGCTATATTCCCACTAGTGATTTGGAAGCAGTATGGTGTTGTTTGTGCACGAATTTTAAAAGGTGATTATCGGTGTTTGTTATTGCGCGCCATCGAGCAGTGCATCATTTAGTGAAATCCTTCAAGACTGTTTAAACCAAGTTATTGTACAATATCCTGAGGTGAACTACTACTTATGGGTGATTTTACCTTCCCAACATTGTTTGGTCTGCCATGTGTCCATTTTCGAATCCCTCATCAACCGAGTCTAATAACTTTATATATCTTTGTGCTGACTTCAATCTACCACAGATAGTTGCTTTCCCCCCACACGTGTCACACAAAGTTCATCGTCCCATTTAGATCTTGTTCTGACGCCAGTGAATGACACCATGCCTTCAGTCACCCACTTACCAGGCCTTAGCGACCACGACCATCTTGACCTTCAACCTAGTTATTACAGAGCCAAAAACATTTAAACGTTTCAAAACTATTAGAGATTATGGGAAAGCTGACTATATTGCTATTAATGGGGAACTCGCAATATTTCTGTATGCTTTTCTACCTGGCGCATTTCAGCGATCAGTACAAAGCAATTGGAATATGTTTAAACTATAGCTTCAAAACTAATTCAGAAATATGTACCTATTAACGTATATTCTCCAGTAATAACACACCTTGGTACAATAGGTGCATGAACCTACTTGCTAACAAAAAGAAACGTTTCTTTCGAAGAGCAAAAATTTCTCGAAAGACTTCTCATTGGCTATCGTAGAAAACAGTCGCTTCGACGAACCTTTCCGCTTTGAAATGTAGCAAATTTTCATTTTTCAACGCTACACTTCCAAACATGCCAAAACTAACCCGAAAAGCTTCTGAAATGTATTAAAAAACAACAATGACCACAAGGTAGCCTTATCCTATTCATCTAGTGATCCCGTGCCACCATCTCTGACTGCCTCTGTATTGAATGATACCTTCGTACAACCATTTTCATCTGTGAAATCGTTTGCGACGCCTAGCCTTCCACTATTCAATTACCTTCTCATGAATCAGATAGTTTTCATTCAGTGCGAATCGCAAAAACAATCGACAAACTAAAACTAAGTTAGACTTGTGGAACAAATCAGATTAACACGAAATTCCTCAAAAATACGAAAGAATGCTGTTCGATTATTCTAGAGTGTCTTTTTTCGCAATCGTATGACTCCTGTACTTTACCAGAACATTGTAAAATAGGTAAAATTGTGCCAATTTTCAAATCAGGTAAACGAAATAGCCCCTTAAGCTTTCGACATATTTCCCTCACGTCAGTTCCATGTAAAATTTTGGAACATATCATCTTCACACATCTTGTCAACTATCTAGAGAATAACAGTTTTTTTTCTTGACTTCGCAACATGGCTTCCGCAAGTTTTTCTCGTGTGAAACCCAACTTATCACCTTCAAAGATAACTTACATGCGTATATTTACTCTAGCTTTATTGTAGATTGTATTTTTGTAGATTTCGAGGGCTTTTGACAAAGTTAATGACTCCTTACTTTTACATAAACTAATTGCGTTAACTATTGACACGCAAGTACTTGATTGGATTCGCGAATTTCTTTCCTGCCGTGTCCAGTATCTTACAGCTAACGGCCCCAATTTCCAATTCGCTCCAGTCGGTGCCGGCGTACCTGAATGGTCAGTCCTTGGTACCCTTTTATTTCTCATTTATATAAACGATTTAACTGCTTGCATTTCTTCCCAAGCTTATTTTTTCGCCGACGACTGTATCATTTACCGAAAATAGCCAACGATTCAGACATAACATCACTTCAGAATGTTCTAAATATTGTAACAGAGTGGTGCCGCACGCGTCACATGGAATTAAAGTTTCAAAATGCAAACGCATGCATGTAACTAGGCGTGATGTTATCTCTCCGTCCTACTTTCTTAACAACTCCCTGCAAACCACAGCTTCCTATCGCTTATCTTGGTGTTTACATATGCAGTGACTTATCATAGAAACATCACGTTGATAATTTAATAGCTGAAGCGAACCAAACTTTAGGTTACTTGAAAAGAAACATTTACCTTGTCCCGATGTCCCTATAACTGTTCCTTTATACAAGCTACGTTTGGTCCCAGCTAGAATATGCCTCATCTGTGTGGAATCCACATCACTCTACATTAAAACAGCGCATTGAGGCAGGGCAAACTCGCTCCGCTCGCATTATATCAGCTAACTATAATTGCAATGCCAGCCTCACCGAAATGAACGCTACCCTTGGTCTTCCTTCCCTAGCCAAGCGTAGAAAGCAGTCACGCATTTCTCTTTTTCACAAAATGTACTACTTTGTTCTGATCCTTGTTCATCCTAACAGCACCATTTCGCCCCCACCAGCTTGATCATCCCTATAAGGTTAACATACAATCTTTTTCAACTACTGCAGGCTCGCAATCATTTGTTCCCAGAACCGCAAGGGACTGGAATCACTTACCTGCCTTCGTAATGGACATGGCTGATTCAACTGCATTTAAAAAAGCCATATCAAGCCCTATCCTTGTAGTACCATACGTTACTTTTTCGTGTGTGCTTTACTCTACGGCAGTATGTAATTATTCTGTAAAGTGATTCGTATATGCTGTATAATGCTTTGTATAATTATTCTGTATAATGCTTCGCTCTTTCTAGTATTATTATATTGTTCTGTTCACTTTTACTATGTATGCACCTCCCCTCTGTAATGTATTTATACTCTGAGGGTACTGGAAATAAATAAATAAATAGTCGTGCGGCACGTTTTCGTGTTTAGCGGGCTTTCTGTAGGACAATTCTCATGGCGTGTCTCATAACAAAGATAACAAAGCCTACGGAGTGCCTTATACTCAGATCCTGGTTTTGACACGTCATCACCACCATTATCATCAGCGTATATTTATGCAGGACGAAGGCCTCTCCATGCGATCTCCAATTACCCCTGTCCTGCGCTAGCTGATTCCAACTTGCTCCTGCAAATTGGGCAGAAACATTCAAGTTAACAAAGGCGGGAAGCTCGAGAACAAGTTAAGAACCGCACAAAGAGTGATGGAACGAAAAATGTTAGCGTAACGTTAAGAGACAAGAAGAGAGCGGTGTGGATCAGAGAGCAAACGAAAATTGCCGATATTCCGATTAACATTAAGAGAAAGAAATGGAGCTGGGCAGGCCATGTAATGCGTGGGATGGATAACCGGTGGACCATTAGAGTTACAGCATGGGTACCAAGAGAAGGGAAGTGCAGTCGAGGACGGCAAACAACTAGGTGGGCTGATGAAGTTAGGAAATTTGCAGGCGCAAGTTGGAATCAGCTAGCGCAAGACAGGGGTAATTGGAGATCGCCGGGAGAGGCCTTCGTCCAGCAGTGTACATAAATATCGGCTGATGTTGATGATGAAGTACATAAAAAAGCACCGAGAGAAGTAACAGGGTGTTGTCCTATGAAGCTTGCGTGAGGGAACACAAGTCACCAAATATGTCACTGAGTGATGTTAAAACAAATGCACAATGTGGAAACGTGAGTATGACATCAAACAGATAACGTCGCGGTCAACTGAAATGAGGAGAGTTAAAAAAAAACTATGAAAATTAGATACTTACTATGCATCAATGCATTGACACAACAATTATTTTATTTAACAGCCCTGCTTCCGAGGTTAAGGTGCAACCACGCCTGTGGCCACGTGTCTCGTAAAAGTCGATTGGCCATCATCAACTCGTCGCTTAGGATCAATGCATGTTCTTTATGCGAATCCGACATTCGGAAAAAAAGCACTCCCTTTGAAGCCCTAGTATGGGTAAATCACACAGTGCGTTGTGTATGAACAAAGGCTTCTCCAATTTTAACTCTTTCTCTCATAGTACTTTTAGGTGTTCTTTTGTTGCTAAACTCGGCAGATTTGTTGCTGGGCTTTACTCCGGCTATCTGACGAAAAAAAAATTACCACCCCTGCTACCTTTCTTTTGCTCCCAAGTTTCTCACTTTTATATTTTTCTCGCTCTCCGATGGCTCCACATATACCCGCGTAAGCTTTCCCTGTAAACATGAAAAACATATGAGGGAGATTTGCGTTGTCACGTTTCCCATTCTAAAACGGCCACCATACGGCCGTGAACCATTCGCAAGACACGAAATTGCTGCGTGCGATGTGTCTCGCATAAACCGTATACTCACGTGGATCACCATACGTAAGTCCTCCGTGTTCGTACTCGGCCTCTTCATTCCCCTGGCACAGCAACAACGTTTTTGCTGTACTTTCACTGCCTCTATCAGCTTTTGTTTATGTCCTTGAGCGTTTCTGAATATAGATCCCATTGTTTTCTTCCTTGGTCCTTAAAGATATCCTGTTTCGTCCGTTTGGCACGCATCGCCATTATGGAGGGAGTATGACCGCTATAAAAGGAGCAACAGAAAAGCTTTACAGCTATGAAAGGGTTACACGGATATCGGGCTTTTAGGGGAGTCTTTCTGTCGAAGTAATCTGGGGTATAGGGGACCAGGCTTACAGGAATGAATTGAATTGAGTTTATTAATCACATGAAGATTTGTACATTGGGTATGATATAAAGGTGGGGCCCTATAACTCTCGCAGGAGTTGTGGAAGGGGCCCCTATGTTATATGCTGTTATATAAAGACTAGAGCGCGCGCGAAAAAGAATGTGTGAGACAGTACAAATATGGTACATACTCATGAAGCAAGTGACGCGAGCATAAAAGAGCGAAGATTAGTTTTGTAGCTGATAAATGGCTGTTGTGCTGTAAGATCTGTTGGTAATTTATTCCAGAGCTGCGATGCGGTATGCGAGAATGTAAATGATCCATAATTAGTGCTAGATTTAGGAAGGGTTAGAGTTTTCGAAGTGACTGATCGTAGAGGAAATGTGGTATTTTGATAATTAATTTTTACCGAAGGACATAGTACGATTTTGTACATGATTTTATAGAGCAAAACGAGAATGTGGTAATCAATGCAACGTTTCACCGGTAGTATGTTAAGTAATGGGTAGGCGAATGTGATTGAGTCCGTTCTTTTTAGGAAGAAAATAGCTCGAAGAGCTGTATTTTGTGCGGCAATAATTGGCAATAAAGTGGTGGGGTACGTGAGTCCGTATACGGTAATAGCATACGTAATATGCGAATGTATAAAACTGACATAAAGTGTACGGAGTGTGTTCAAAGGGAAGATGTAACGTAGTTTATACAGTATTGGGATTTTCTTATAGATGGTTAGTGTAGTTTCGTGGATATGTTTATGCCACTTTAGTTGACTGTCGAGGTAGACGCCCAAAAATTTTGTCTCGTTAGCCCTTCCCAAAGAAGAGCTGTTGAAGTTTAATGTTTTAGTGTTCATTAGTCGGGTGTTTTTTGCAGTGAATACTATATAGTTACTTTTCTTTGTGTTTGCGAGAAGACAGTTAGATTGAAGCCAGTTAGATAGTCTTAGCAGGGCATCATTGCCTTTTTTGTAAAGATCTGTTTCCGTATTAGCTGTCAGGAAAATATTGGTATCGTCCGTGTATAAAATGCAGTCTGCTGAGAGATAGTCGGGTAAATCGTTGATGTATGCTACAAAAAGAAAAGGTCCTAATATGGATCCCTGGGGAATTCCGCTGTATATATATATATATATATATATATATATATATATAGTTATCATTTGGGATGACGACACATTGCCAACCACTACGTACTGCTGCCGGTTTTTCAAATATGTGCTATTAGGCTTAGGGGCGCTCCACGAATACCATACTTTTCAAGTTTTTTTAGCAATATGTCGTGGTTAACAAGATCAAAAGCCTTGGTTAGGTCCATGAAAATACCCATGGGTAGTAATGTCTTTCTATGTTTATTTAGTTTTTTTCCACAATGTTATTAACGCTGTCTCAGTCGACTTACTTTTTATATATCCGTATTGCTCTTTAGCATAAATTGTGCGCTGTGAAAAACTTATCTAATCGGGCTAGCACTACTCTCTCAAAAACCTTGGAAAACGGGGACAATACGGATATTGGTCGGTAATTGGACATATTCATTTTATCCCCTTTCTTAAACACTGGCACATCCTTGGAAATTTTTAGTACTGTCGGGAACGACCCTGAAACGAACATATCGTTGATGATATGTGATAGGGGTTCGCATATAATAATCGAACAATGTTTAATCAGTAATGCAGATACCAAGTCTAGACTGGTTGATGAAGTATTTCTTAAAGAAAGGATTATGTTGTTGACCTCATGAGGGTCAGTAGGCTCAAGAAAGAGAGAACTGGAAGGGTTAGTTCTTGTGACTGTGTCTGAATGTGATGTATGTGAGTTATTTACAATTAAATTATTGGTCATTGTAGTGAAGTAACTGTTGAAGCTTTCAGCAATAAAAGAAGGATCACTTACTATCGTGTCATTTACCGAGATTCCACATATACTGTTTGTGTTGCACGTGTTTAGCGCTGTATTTATCAATTTCCATGTAGCTTTTGAGTCACCATGTGCTTGTTTAATTTAGTGTGAAATAATTTCGCTTGGCAACCGTGATTAGGCTTTCAAGCTTTTTCGTATGTCCTGTACGTGTTTTCTAAAGTGACATTGTGTGTGGTTTTCGCTTTAGTTTCCTATACATATTATCTTTGTGATGTATTGACTTTAGAATACCGGTTGTTAGCCACGGTTTTCGCTTTACGTTTCTCCTGGATACCGTTGAAATACATTCACCAAGTTTTTTACATCTATTAAATATTTTCATGAACTGTTCATATTTATTGTCAGTTGTATCGGCCGAATATACAGAGTGCCAGTTTTCTTTCATTAGGGCATCAAAAATGATGTCATATTTGTATGTTTTACGCTTCTGCTGAGTACATAACTGTCTACTGGATGTGAGGGTTGCGAAAACAGGAAGGTGATCAGTAATGTCACATGCCAATGTTCCACTTGAAAATTTGGTGTCCGATATGTTTGTGATGATGTCATCTAATGTGCTCTGTCTTGAGTTAGTAATGCGTGTTGGGACTCTGATTAATTGTTCTAATCCGTAGCTCGTTAATAAGTCTGTGCAGTTATAAATTTCGGTTCGATTAATGTCAATGATTATATCACCCAATATAATAACCTGAGTAGAGTTGTTACTGTTGTTATCAAGCCACTTATCTAATTCTGATAGAAATTCATTTTTGTTGTTTTGCGGTGACCTGTATACGACGCTTACTAGTGTGCGTTTATTTTTATGAGGTACAAAGGTTCTGGATGCTTTATCTGGTGGTATTTCGATAACGAGTGCTTCGCACCATGCAGTTTTAAATACTATGTCTGTTCTAACTCTGTATATTACGCCGTTTCTAACGTAAAGAGCTACACCCCTATGTACATTTGGTTACTTGCAGTATTTGATGATAAGCTTCGCCTACAAGCGAGCTCCAGGTGATAGCCGGGGAGTGGACATGTTTGAGACGAGTTTTCAGATAACCAAGTTTCTGATAAAGCAATGAAGTGAAACGTGTGTCGTAGTGTTGCGCAAAGGTCAACAAATTGATCGTAATGTTTCTGGAGGTTCCTTATGTTTAGATGCAGTAATGGCAAATCGGATGAATTAGGTAACTGATTACTAAATGTTCGTGGTTCTAGAAGTTCAAACGCCATATTGGTGATTTTTCTTCCCGTCGGTCGTTGAATCTTTGCCTTATGTGATGACATGCAAGTCAGCTGATGATCTTATCTTGTGGACAGCACTGGTTGTAGTTTTTCTGGCTTTTATGACACATTGGTCCGTCCACAGGAACTGCCACTGTTTGCTTTTCTTTAGCTTCAATGCTTTTCTTTAGCTTCAATTTACCAAAGCTGTGCGAGAAGAGAGAGAAAAAGCCAGGGTATGAAGGGCAGTTAATCGAGACGTTCCCGATTTGCTACCCTAAACGGAGGTTAAGGAAAAGGAAAAGGGGCAAAGAAAGAGAAAAAAATATTGAGGATTCATTCCCTCTGTGAAGTACATCACACAGGGTTCGACAAGGGTACATGCATTTATTTTCATCATTTGGTAATGCTAGTGACGATAGCTCTGTGATTACTGTGATATACACTGATGGGTTCTGTTACAAACTTAGACAGATTCTTGGCCAAATTTAAATATATACGCGACCGTTGATTATTTGAGTGACTTGGAGTGGTGTGGCACTTCGAACCAAACTCTTCTAACATAAACTGAGTGAACCCTTTCTTTCTTGTCCCCATTGAAGTCTCCAATGATGATCACAGGTGTGGTGTCATCACGGCTGACCCATGCGAAGTGCGTGGTCATGAACTTCCGATACCAGACTTGGGTGTACCCGGAGATATATATATATATATATATATTATTATTATATATATATCATAGAATTATTATATATATATATATATTCACATTCCCTCCTCGTGAGCCGATGTGCCACAAACCATCCCTGTAAACCTATCGACTTGAAACAATACATCTTGATCTATTTTTATTATTTTTATTATTATTATTATATTTTATTATTATTATTATATTATTATATAGTATTATTATTATATTATTATTTTATTATTGTAATTACGGCCGGAGTGCTTGAAGCCTGCTTCACGACCACCGCGGGTCGGCCCGCTTTTGCACTATTGCTGGGATCAGTCCGCGCTCGTCTTTTTATTGTTGGCGCACAAACACGAAAAATACATCAAAGCCTAGCCACATACACCTTCGCCGTAAAAACTGGAGTGAGTCATAACTGCGTGCACATAAAAGCACGCATAGTAGCACTACAAACGGTCATGCAGAACTGTGCTCGTCGAAAACTAGGGCGATATAACGTAAAATGATTCCAAACTGTTTTCATTCCAATTCCTGCAATAAGCCTCCACGATTGGTGAAAATATTTTCGGTCCACTCCCAACTTCGCCTGTCTGTCATGCGAAGTCATGAAAACCACGATAGCTCCTCATCTGATGTAACGCGTACACGCTGATTATGCATAATTAAATCGCACAAAAGAAAAGTAATCATTCCTGATTCGACGCCTTTTCACTATTAGCCCTCTGCTATTGCTCTAATGTGTTCGGGCTACGCCCACTTCGCCTGCCTGTCACGCGACCACAAAACCGCGAAAACTCACCACGTCAAAGTAACGCGTACGCGAAAAAAAATGCATTAATATGCCGAACAAAACTGAAAACTGAAACCGTTCCGAAAAGAGAGAGAGAGATAAATGAGATGGGAAAGGCAGGTAGGTTAACCGGAAGATAGGTATCCAGTTTGCTAGCCTGCACTGGGGAAGGGGTAAGGGGAGACAGAAAGATATAGAAAAATGCACACACATATAAAGAGAGGGATATCAGAAAAAAAAAATTGCCCGCCAATCCACCCTGTGAAGGTGGTTGGAAAGCGAAGCTTTTTACGCCACCCTCATGGTGACTGCGGCGCACTCGATATTTCACACACTACAACGTAACTTTAACCACGGCCTTTATTATTATTTACTTAACAATGTTCACTACTGCTTTATGATCAGTGTGATATACACTACTAGACTACCCCATAGTGGGGTAGTCTAGAAAATGAACCGAAGCAGTTACTAGCTGGAAGGGTTTCGAATGACGTCAACCCTCTTTCAAGCAGCTGCATAAGCTTTGCAACAGCTGCAATCTAATCTTACGGACCGCGCCGAGCCTGTTTCCGTTGTTTGCCCGCAGCCCTTATCATCCATCATGTTGGCTCATCACTTTGAAGCTTGTTTTTGTGGTTTTTCTTGCGAAAACGAGTGCTTAGTTGTACGCTGAATGCCTGAATTCAAGTAAGCTATACTGCTATACCTGCAATTGTTAGCGGTTCGTCGGGATCGTTTTTTGATTGCAACGACGGACACGACAGAACCCTTGGCTGGTAGAGGTACAAAGCTTCGCTTTAAAAAAACACAAACACACGCACACACACAAAGGAACTCAGGAGTGTCACAGTCATTCAAGCAGGTCCCTTGTCCGGAGGAACCTCAGCAGCGCGCTCATCGCCTTCTGGTGTGAAGACCGCGTCAGCCGGCACTCTAAGATCGTCTGCTCAGTAAGCGGCCGGTCGTCGAGGCGCGCCAGCGTCGTCACGAGCGTCTGTCTCTGGGAGCTGTAGCGGGGACAATAACACAAGATATGTTCGATTGTTTCCTCGCTGTCGCAATTATCACAGGTAGCACTGCCAGCCATTCCGATGCGGCAAGCAGAGGCATTCATAAAAGATACTCCAAGCCACAGTCGGCAGAGAGCCGTTGTCTCGATTCGGGAAAGTCCAGATGGAATATGTAGTCGGAGGGATGGATCCAAGCGGCGCAGTCGAGTATCTGGAAACCTGGCGTGTTATACTCGCGCGTGATGCCATCACGCGCGAGTATACGAAGCTTTGCTGCTGCATCGATTCTTGAAAGTGGAATGGGTTCCTTCACAGCATTTTCTTGAGCCCTCCTAGCAGCTTCATCGGCCTGTTAGTTGCCCATGATGCCGCAGTGGCCTGGGAGCCACTGAAAAGTAATATCATGTACTTTTTCTACTAGTTGGTG